>NC_063362.1:4198876-4199317 GCF_021869965.1 Rhincodon typus
TCACACTCACACACTCTCTCACATTCACACACTCTCACACTCTCTCATTTACACACTCTCTCACACTCTCACATTCACACTCTCTCACACTCTCACACTCGCACACTCATATTTACACACTCTCTCACACTCTCTCACATTCGCACACTCTCACATTTGCACACTCTCTCACATTCGCACACTCTCACACTCGCACACTGTCACAATCGCACACTGTCTCACACTCTCACATTCGCACACTCTCTCACACTCACACTCACATTCACACACTCTCTCACATTCGCACACTGTCTCACACTTGCACACTCTCTCACATTCACACTCTCTCACACTTGCACACTCTCTCATATTCACACACTCTTTCACACTCGCACACTCTCACATTCACACACTCTCACACTCTCTCACATTCACACTCTCTCACACTCGCACACTCTCACA
>NC_063362.1:4199327-4203794 GCF_021869965.1 Rhincodon typus
CACTCTCTCACATTCACACACACTCTCACACTCTCACATTCACACACTCTCTCACACTTGCACACTCTCTCACACTCACATTCACACACACTCACACACTCTCCCACACTCATACACTCTCTCACACACACACTCACACACTCTCGCACTCACACTCTCACTCTCACACTGACACCCTCTCTCTCACAGACACACACATTCTCTCACACACACATGCACACACTCTCTCACATACGCACACCAAAAGCTCACACACACCCCACACTCACACACACACCCACACACACATATGCACACACACAAACATCATTGATGATACAATCACTCATACACACAGACACTGATATACACACAAACATATACAAATACAGACATACACAAATGCACACATTGACAGATAAACACTCGCTGCAGACAGATTAATGGCACTATTTGATAAATTACAGCCAAAAATAGCATAAAGTGCAAAGCTTTTTTTAAAAAAGTCACCCACGACGATAAAACTTACAATAAAAATAGTCAGTGACAGCTGAGCTTTCGACTAAACTCCCAGATATTTAATGTTAACAAAAACGCTGGGTAGTTAAAGCAGCGTGGATTTACACCCTTACAAGTGAGGCGGTTTGTCACCGTTATTTTCTGTAGTGCTATGGTAATGTTTTTTTTTAATATTAACAGTGCATCCCAAATTGCCTCTGACTGCGTGCATTGGAAATGAAACTTTATGCCCTTGTTTGAAGGACATTCAGTCCATTCCAGTTAAGTCCAGGCCATCTTCTTGATACACAGAGTTCCTGCCCCCCTTATGAATAAATGAAGTCGCTAAAAAATTTTCCATATTTGTGTAAATTGCTTTAAAAGCATTTTATCATGTCATAAAAATGAAATTGATCTGTGCCGAGCGATTGGACAGCTGTGTGTTTTGTTAATGGCCACTTTGCTTCAGGCTTCTTATTAAAAAATTTATAAATAATGCTAAAATTGCATAAATTATTAACCAAAGTAAGCAGGTTTAAAATTTACAACAAAGCAAAATTTTGATGACTTCACCATGGCAACCGTGGAATGTCACCCATTTCCTGGAGATTGTATTTTTGAGTTTTATGATGTTTTTCCCATTGATTTGTTTCTGTGGCACAGCTGCCGACCTCTGTTGAGGGACAAACGTAATCAGCACTGACGCAAATTAGATGGTTATTCGTTTTGAAAATTGACAGAAAAACAATAAAAAAGATGAAATGCTCCCAAATCAATAGATATAATGAAATTCAAATAATCCGAGAGATGAGGTCGCCATGGTAACTGATAATGTGGAAAAGAAAACAATTTAATAAAGGACAGACATGCTTTGAAAACAGATTGGGGGGGGGGGGGGGGGGGGGGTGGTTTGCAGTGAAGGATCAGTGTCTGTCCCAAGGACACAGGAATAATTAGGAAGCTTTCGGGCCAGAAAGTGCAGATTCAGGTTCTAATACACAAAATTATTTCAGGGGCAGTGATTCAGAAAACCATTTGTTGTGACCTTCCTGTGAGGTTTGAATCAGGGCATGTTTAAAGCTGATGGAGCACCAGCTACTGTTACTGTGTTGCTGATATCCGACTGTCAATGGGGCTGAGGACAGGGGAGGGTAGGAGAATGGGTGGCTGTCAGGCATTTATTTGCAAAAACTCTCTTATTCACCAAAGTTGCAAGGATGGGTGGGGTGTGAGGACTGGTGCTGGGAGGGGGAGAAGACAAATAAGAGAGCCTGACCTGTGAGACTGGCTACACGGATCCTGTCCTCGGACACTCTCTCCTAACCCACCAGGGCTAATGGCAATGGGGCTGGGGGATTAAAAACATTTTGTCGTTGGCAAAACAGGAATGTAATTAAGCTGCAAAAATATTCCACCAGCAGAACTAACAAACTTTCATTCATCCCAGCTCACCTTGATTCCTCTCTTAAAAATGTAACCTTTCCCAGAAGGACGTAATTAATATGCATCGATTTATATATTTTGCAAGGGTATCAGCTGTTGTGTTTGTCGAAAAACCTCGCACTCTCCCTGCATAAATATCCTGTAACCTGTCCCCTGGAGACAAAGATCCGACAGAGACGGCAAAAGGTTTGAAAAATCTGATGCACACCCCCAAGGAGACCCTCCTGCATTTTTATCCCCCTGGCTTCCACAATCAGAGTCCAAGGATGTATTTTTTAGTCTGAGATCCCATCCTTTTCCTGTTTCTGTCCGTGTTCAAGGGAAAATTGACCTTGTTTGGGGGGGGTTCTTTTGAGTGTGATGGGAGTGTGCACTCAGATTATGAGGGATTTGTCATTTATCTATCCCCCCACCCCAAGGGCACTTCACAGCAAATTGATGACTTGGAAAGGGCATCTGCTTCTGATGAAGGCTGCCAAGTTGTGCATAGCAAGATCCCACCAGCACACACCACTGGTTGATTGGCACATGGTGTTTTTGGGTCAAGATTGGGCTATTGGTCACGAGAGTGGGGGAAAACCGCCTTGCCCTTTCCCAGGTTCAGCCATGGAATCTCTGCGATGTAGCTGAGCACTTAGATGGTGATTTAGGCTGAGCTCTGGCTGGGAGAGCACACCTTCGGCAGTGCAGCACTCTCCCACAACGCTGCGTTGCAGTGGGGCTGAAGTCCCATCATGGAGCTGATCCACAATGTTAGCGCCTTCGGGGGCAATTGAGGGGACTGTAACAATACTGGCAATGCCACAATGACCCCTGCAACTTCCTCTTCCAGCTCATTCATTTCATTATGGCTCATGTTTTTATCGCTATCCATAAAAATATTCTCCAGTTACCAATGGGTGCAGTTTCCAACTCCACTAATTTTGGGTGGGTTTCCAACAACAGAATACCAGGGATGGGCCAAAGAGCCACCCTCCATGCTGAGGCTTTTTAATGATTTCCTCAATTATTCTAAAGCAATGGAATCCGCTCCTATGAAATCCCAGAAATGAGTTGCTGGGGGTGGGGAGCCAATGCAGAAGGTCAAACTGTGATGGTCGCAAATGGAGAGTTTGTTCAAAGAGCCAGTACAGAGATGGAAGGCAGAATGGCCTCGTCCTGTACTGTAAGATTCTCTGAAGATGAGGAGTTGGTAGCCAAGCATTACTGACAGGGACTGAAGAGCTGGGCACCTACCAATCCTGAACCTGGGCTCTCTTAATAGGGACATGGAGTACAGGAGCAAGGAGGTGATATTTAACTTGTATAAGACACTCATTAGATCTCAGCTGGAGGATTGCATACAATTCTGGGCACCACATTATAGGAAGGCATTAGAGGGAGTGCAGAAATGATTTGCAAGAGTGGTTCCAGGAATGAGAAACTTCAACCATGAGGATAGATTTGAGAGACTGGGGCTGTTCTGCGTGGAGAAAAGAAAGCTGCAAGGAGATGTGACAGAAGTTTGCAAAATCACGAGCAGTTTGGACAGAGAAGGTAGTGAGAAGCTGTTCCTGCTGGTAAAAGAACGAGAGGGCAGAGGTTTAAAGTGATTTGCAAAAGAAGCAAATGTGATATGTGAAGAAAAATTTTCGCATAACGAGTAGTTAGGGTATGGAATGTACTGCTTGGAAATATGATGGAGGCGGATTCAATTGAGGCATTGGACAGGGAATTGGATGATAATTTAAATACAAATAAAGTGCAAGAATATGGGGCAGAGGCAGGAACATGGCACTGAGCCTTGATGCTCACTTGAAGAGCTGGTACTGACACGATGGACTGTATGGCCTGTTTCTGTACTGTATGACTCCCTGTGATTCTGAATCCTGCATGCCCTGAGGAGCAGACAGAGGATCCTTTGAGGGGATAAGTCAAGGAGAAAAGAAATGCCAAACTTGAAAGTAATAAAGTCTTTTGCCAGCCAGATCATTACAAAAGGACATTGAGGCTGGAAACCAGCAGCCATGAGAGTTTTGAAGTGGGGAAAAATAATACCAATCTTGAGTTGTCTGTTCGGAATGACACTTTGAATGAGGTTGAGGGGACAGACTCTTCAGCAGATAACACTAACCTCGCTGTGGCTCTGACAGGATGGTAATTTATCGCAGGCTGTCCAGTGGGAAAAGACTTTCGCAAAAATTCTTTGAAGATGCTGCTGGACAGCCTGCTGGAGCTGAGTTTGAAGATGCTTCAGAGCTTTGTGGTAGCGTGTGTGGGTTAATCTTCCATGTAGTGAAAGGTACTGAACTCTCCTGGCACACACACTCACACACACACTCTCACACACACATACACCCTGACACACACACACACACCGACACACACACTGACACACACACACACACTCACCGACACACACACACACACACCGATACACACACACACACATACAGACACACACCGACTCACACACACACTCTCACACACACACATAGACACACACACACAGACACACACACACAGACACACACACAGACACACACCGACACATACACAGACACACAC
>NC_063362.1:4204194-4206438 GCF_021869965.1 Rhincodon typus
ACACACACACACACACATAGACACACACACACAGACACACACACACACATACACACACATAGACACACACACACACACACCCACCCCTCTTCTCAATCACTTGGTGTAGCTGACACTCTGCCAACTTGCAACAGTGAATAACCGAGGGCTCTTGTGGTGAGGTGGTAGTGTCCCTACCTCTTAGGCAGAGGTTCAAGCCCCACCTGTTCCAGAGGATGTGTAATAACATCTCTGAGCAGGTTGATTCAGAAAAATATCTATAGCAAGGATGGACAATGGATAAGGAAACAGTTGCTGAAAAGTTTGATCACCCTTAAAGATATAATCCCACAGACTGGGAGCTGTGTGTCAGATTCCCAATAGCTAACACTGGAGACCACATCATTAATACCTGTACAACATCCCCACATCAAGTTATAGCTGTGTGTCACAACTCAAAAGGCCATAAACCTCACCCCCACCCTCCCCCAGAACCAGTGACCACACTTTACAGCCTAAAGAGATCAAGGGTCATGTGACATAACCAAAATTGTTCTGAAGAAGGGTCACTGGACCCGAAATGCTAACTCTGACCCTCTCCCCACAGAGGCTGCCAGACCCACTGAGTTTCTCCAGCAATTTCTGTTTCTGTTTCTGACCAAAATTACCTCCAGTAGAGAAATAAATGGCTGGTCAGTAGACAGATGTGTGACATGAGTTAGACCAGGATAGAGATATAAATAGAACGGGCTAGAATCCGGGGTACCTTTTTTTTGAAAGGGGCTCAAAATTCTTGACATGGGTGTTGGTGGGTGGGCTGCAGAACCCGGGGATTGAGAATTAAAATGATCGAGGCTTCGGGAAGAAGCCGAGAGATGTAACTGGCAGGATAGCCCTGCTTCAGTGCTGGTACCCTGTACACAACCTGAACAGCGGAGGGAGGTGAAGGACCCCTACTGGCAACTGGGGAAAAGGGATGTCCAACTCACTTCGCAGTGTAATTTCAGAACATAGCCACCATGGGTAAAGTTAGCTGAAATAAAGTTCAAGTTTTGAATGTCAGCTACTTAAACAAAATCCCTTCAGCTTTCTTTCCGGAATGTCTTTACCTTGATTTTATTCTTAATTTTGCAAAAAGCCAGTTTCAACTGCAACATGCCTGAGCTCTGAAACAGCAGAAGCCCCACTGGTTACAAACAAACAGTCTAGTTTCATCTCCACCTGCTGTGATTTGACAGTATCTGTGTAGCTGGCTGGAAAAGATTTTTTTTCAAGATTCCTTCATGGCTCATGGCGAGGCCAGAATTTATTGCCCATCCCTAATTGCCCTTGTATTCAGCAGTTTTGTAGACCATTTCTGAGGTTAGTTAAGAGTTAACCACAATAGATCCTTAGGCAGCACCTTCCAAACCCCATGACCACTTCCATCTAGAAGGACAAGGGCAGCAGATACATGGGAACACCACCACCTCCAAGTTCCCCTCCAAGCCACTCACCATCCTGACTTGGAAATATATCGCCATTCCTTTCGTGTCACTGGGTTAAAATCCTGGAATTCCCTCTCTAAGGGCATTGTGGATCAACCTACAGCAGGTGGACTGCAGCGATTAAAGAAGCTAGCTCACCACCACCTTCTCAAGGGGCAACTTAGGGGATGGGCAATAAATGTTGGCCCAGAAGTGATGCCTATGTCCCAGGAGCAAGTAAAAAGAAAGCCACTGCTGTGGGTGTGGAGTCACAGGGAGGCCAGACTGGGAAAGGGTGGCAGACTTCCTTCCCTAAAGGGTGTTAGTGAACCAGATGGGTTTTTACAGCAATTGGCAATGGTGACCATTAAATCAGCCTTCTACTCTGAATTTTTAATCAAGTTCAGATTTCTCTGTCTGCTGTAATGGGATTTTTGTCCATGTTTCCAGGGCATTAGCCTTGGGTCCTGGAATACTAGTTCACTGGCCTATTGAACAATACCTGGATGGATGGGAGAGATTGGCCGGGGTGCAGCAAAGTACAGGAGACTGTGGTTGACCAGCCCTCATCCAGCTGAAAGAGCCTTCACAGTGTCTGAGCAAAACAAGCTGAGAACGTGCACAGCAAGCGAGTCTGGCTGGGTTGAGGGAGTGGGGTGAGGGGATGGGGAGGTGTAGGAGGGGTGGGCAGCGGTGGTGATCCAGCCAGAGTGTTCTGTTGTTCACTCAGACAGGAGGAAAGCCAGCAGTTTGCATCATTAATGCAGGGGGTGGGGGGAGGACTGGAGAAGATCCAGCT
>NC_063362.1:4206538-4222754 GCF_021869965.1 Rhincodon typus
TGCTGCCTGGCCTGCTGTGTTCCTCCAGCTCCATACTGTGTTATCTCTTCCAGGTCACCGTCACTTTCTGGTTGTATTGTGGCACTATCCAACCACTGTTATTCATCACTGACATCAGAATGAGATGGAGACCATTCAGTCCTCCATGTCTTCCTCTCCTAATTTTCATTTTGGTTGACCTTTCTCTGGACTTGTGGTTAATAAGGAGTGAAGAGGTCAGTTAGGAAAGGGCAGAGGACAATCAACTGGGCAATGCAGTTGGGACAATGACGTGAAGGGTCTAAACGTGGATTACTGTGTCGTGAGATCAGATCCAGATTGTTGACAGAAAGTCCTTCACAATCATTTACCACAGCTTTATTTGGGAGATACACTATATACAGGAGGTGGTAAGGAAGGACACCTCCACAGCTCTCCAGGCCCTCGTTCCATGTATGATGCAGTTCCTTACACACATGCCTAGTAGCTACAATTACAGTAAAGGGATCTTACTCCACATCTCCCCCTCTTCCCACAATCTGTTGACCTCATGATTTACAGTTTCTGTCCTACTGCGACGTCCCCACCCTCCAACTCCAAATCTGTTTGACTCAAGGGGGTCCAGTGACTGGGTCACTAATGTGCTTTACCTGCTACACAGTGCAGCTGCTAGACTTCTCTTCAGGACTCGCTGGCTGCTGCTGGCCATGTCCCTAGGTCTGGCCACCGTTTGCCTCAATGCATTAAGCCTGAGTTGTCCACAGGAGGTGGTCAATTTCCTGGCCAACAAACACCAACATCTTTATGATGTGTGTTACATCATACAGGAAATGGGAAAAGAGGACATGTCTGGAATGCTACTGTTAGGTCCCAGTTCCATGTGACCTATGTCCTCATCACAGAGCTCTCACACTCAGGGGCTATTCTCAGAATAAAAATACATGAATATTGATGAACAAAGACACATTTCAACAAAATGTTTGTCTTGCACTCATCAGGGCATTCACAAAACCAAAGACATAAAGGAACAGTATTTTAGACTGCATGAGAAAAGAATGCTGATTGGTTAGCAAGTGGACTATGATTCTTAGAGCTGTTGGCATGGAGAATTTACCAGTTGGAAGGCAACTGACAGTTAACTGCCAAGTTTTCTTTAAACTTAAACTGGGCATGCTGCCTCTGAATTCTCAATACCCTGAGGAATTAACTAGAGAGTACATTAAGATGCAGGGCTCCATTATTTGCAGACAACCTATTTCTTTTTTATGAACCTCTTTCTCTAAACAACCTGTGCAGAGATGTAATTTCTGACACGTGGGACTTGAATCTGGACCTCCTAGTCCAGGGTGGGAACACTACCACTGTGCCATAAGAGTGCCCTCATTATTTGCAGGCAGAAAGAGCATATACAGGTATTACACCTGTTTCAACTTGACAAAACAGATAACAGCCAGTTTTTATTTCATACCTGTATCAATCAACAACACTGAAGGAACCATAATATGTTTCCAAGTCAGGACAGTGAGTGGCTTGGAGGGGAACTTGCAGAAGATGGGGTTCCCATGTATCTGCTGCCCTCGTCCTTCTGGATGGAAGTGGTCATCAGTTTGGAAGGTGCTGTCTCAGGATCTTTGGTGAATTTCTGCAGTGCATCTTGTAGATGGTACACACTGTTGTTACTGAGCATCAATGGTGGAGGGAGTGGATGCTTGTGGGCATCATGCCAATCAAGCGGGCTGCTTTGTCCTGGATGGTGTCAAGCTTCTCGAGCGTTGTTGGAGCTGCACCCATCCAGGCAAGTGGGGAGTATTCCATCACACTCCTGACCTGTGCCTTGTAGATGGTGGACAGACTTTGGGGAATCGGGGGTGGGTTGTTTGCCGTAGTATTCCTAGCTTCTGACCTGCTATTGTAGCCACTGTGTTAATATGGCTAATCCAATTCAGTTTCTGGTCAACAGTAATGCTCAGGCTGTCGGTAGTGAGGGATTCAGTGATGGTAATGCCATTGAACATCAAGGGGCAATATTTAGATTCTCCCTTTTTCCTAATTCGAACATGGATGTGGGCACCATTGGCTGGGTCTGCATTTCTGTTTCTTAATGGGCAAGAGGGGAGGCTAAGAATGGAGTTGGGGTCACAGGTAGGCCAGACCAGGTAAGGTGGGCAGATTTCCTTCCATAAAGGGCTAATGGGCTTTAACAACAATGGTTACTTGGTCACATTAGACCCCTCTTCATCCCAGATTTTATTCAGATTTCACAAGCATTCAACACCAGGTCCCCAGGGCATTGTTCTGAGTTTCAGGATGACTAGCCCAGTGATATTAACACTGCACCAGCCCACTCCTCCTGTTAGATATGGTGATTGCCTGTACTCACATGGCAGGAATTTTACTTGTCTAAGTCTTGCTGCTTGAGAGTGTGGACTGCTTCAGGTGGATATCTCGGTAACGTATTTAAGAAGTCTAGTGCCTTGCCCAGGTTTCTGATGTAACACTTGCCCCCATAAATTTGGCTGACAGTGTGGATACACTTGTGCAACTTTTTTGATTTGCAAAGTGCTCCTGGTACAAACCTGTATCTATCTCAGAGAGAACAGTAAGGCAATCAGATTGAATTTAGCCTGCAGTGAAAACGACAAAAAAAAAATTAAAATGCCAAGTTTGGCTGTTTTCTGGGGTATGATTTCTGGTCAATGATCAGAAATTGAAAACCTACTTTGACTTTTCCACCTCAGTTAACTGTAAACTCTTGATAACTGTTTTTTTTACCCCAATTACACATTTCACCATTTTATTGCCTTAATTACTTACAGTCATGTTCTACATGGCTGCTTTTCATCAAAATGCAATGTTAAGATAACAATATAACATCGTTCTTATTTTATATAAATCATCTCCCTGCAGTTAACAATATATCAGCAAGATTTCTTTTTACAGCAGGCAGCCAAGTAACTCTTTGAGGACTGGTGATTTTCCCCAGCTTTTTCAGTGTGGCGTCTTTCAATTTCACGTTCCCGAATGTCTGTCCCCCCACCCCGGCATGGCCCCTCACCCCATTCCCTCTGACAGACCCCTCTCTACTCTTTGACCTCATCCCTGCCCTGCCACCCCAGGCTATGAAAGTATCAAACTGACACAGGAGTATCAGGGAAGGCAGTGTAGAATTAACCAGCAAGACCATTGAACTCCAAATGGTTCATCATGGCCTCTCTGCCAACCAATCCCATTAAATAATGACCGTTCTCCGCTCTCTGCCTAAAGTCCCTTCTTCCCTTGGTAGGACTGTGCCACCCTGGTTGGCCATATCTGGGAAGCAAGTAGCTATTGATTATCGGATTAAAGCAAACGTCAAAATATGAAACCAGACACAAATCCCTTTCTTAACAGTGGATTTATTCACAGAATCCAAGCATCTCACAACCTTACCTCCACCTACCACCCACCAGTGTCACAGCAGTCCCTCCTTATATGTGCTCAAGATGCTTAATTGGTTAATAATCTCTGCCTGTTTATTCTTAACCTTAGCAATACGCAGGATACATACGGGAAGGGTACAGAACCGAGAACCGGGGATCGTATTCTAAGGATAGAGGGTAAGCCACTTTGGACTGGGATGAGGAGAAATGTCTTCACCCAGGGAGTGTGGAATTCTCTGACATAGAAAGCGGCTGAGGTCAATATATTGAATGGTTTCAAGAAGGAGTTAGATATAGTTCTTAGGGTTAAGGAGATCGAAATATATGGGGAGAAAGTTGGAACTGAGTTGAATGATCAGCCATGATGGTATTGAACAGCAGAGCAGGTTGAATGGGCTGAATGGCCTACTCCTGTTTCTCTCTAATACAATCAGCATCACATTAACAGCCATTCCATAATATTAAGCCCTCCCAGCTGGGCTATCTACAGGATGCTGTGGTGATGTAATGTACTGGTGTAGTCATCCAGAGATCCAGGCTAATCCTCTGGGTCATGTGTTCAAATCCCACTGGGGCAGCTGGTGGCATTTAAATAAATCTGGAGTATAAAGTTAGCCTCAGGAATGGTGACCTTGCCAACCATCATTAATTATTGTGAAAACCCATCTGCTTCACTAACGTCCCTTTAGGAAAGAAAATCTGCCATGTTGACCTGGACTGGCCTCCATGTGACTCCAGTCCCACAGCAATGGGGTTTACTCTTAACTGTTCTCTGGAAGTGGTTGAGCAAGTCACTCAGTTCGGGGCAATTAGAGAGAGGCAACAAATGTTGGCTTTGCCAGTGCAGTCCATGTCCCATGAAAATTCTGACCGTGGGATCCATCGCGCGCTGTGCTTTCCTTGCCCAGTATCCTGACATGCAGTGCGTCCAGGTGAGAGTGGATTGTGATTGGAGTACAAAGGTCACGGAGGCATGACTTAGCTGAGGGGCATTCCCTATAAACATATCCCGAACAGCAGAAATTTCTGGCAAACATAACAGGGACGGTCAGGCAGAGAAACATGAAGCTTTGCCACAGGATCCTCCTACCCTGGATTCTGTGTCAACCCTGTCTGTGTAGCCCTTCAACAACTGTGAAACTTCAACATGGATCGCCACCTGCGGCTTTTTAAAAGATGCCTTCACGTTTAAAAACAAAATCATTCGTGGGTTAGGGTCATCTCTGGCTGAACCACCATTTGTCGCCCTCTGAGTGAGCATTTCAGAGGACAGTTCATTGCTGACATATAACAAGGAACTGCAGTTGCTGGAAATCTGAACCAGTAATGCTGGAGAAACTCAGCAGATCTGACAGCGTCTGTGGAGAGAGAAGCAGAGGTAACATTTCGAGCCCAGTATGACTCTTCCTAAGAATACTAAGAAGTCTAGGAGTCACTTGTAGGCCAGACCAGGTAAGGAAGGTAGATTTTCTTCCCTGAAGGATATTAGTGAACCAGATGGGATTTTTATTTGTGGTTGTTTTTAGACTGGCTTTTAATTTCAGACTTTTTTGTTGAATTCAGATCCCACAATGTGCCAAAGTGGGACTGGAATCCACACCCCATCACTTACCTTGTGACAATACACCCCACCCCCGCAACTGCCCTCCTAGATGGTGCTGTAACTTCAGGCAATTACCTGCCTTTTAAACATGCTGCCTTCCCCCTTCCTGATGTTCTAGCTGCTGGTGCCTGGAGTGGGGCTCCCAATGCCATCAGGTTCTACACAGAGCGCATGTCCTCTCAATTGCAAAAGGAGCTTCATTGACCCCCTCATCCTAGTCTTGGAGGGGAAACCCTGGCTGTCTCCTCTCCCCACCACAGCGCCCTCGACCCCACCTTCACCCTCACCCCTCGGGCTGCGAGCTCCTCTTTTATTTCGGTTTGTGGGAAATTCAGGCGCAATTCTTTTCTCGCGGGGAAAAGACTTGCATTTGAGTGGCGCCTTT
This sequence comes from Rhincodon typus, assembly GCF_021869965.1. Lineage (NCBI taxonomy): Eukaryota > Metazoa > Chordata > Chondrichthyes > Orectolobiformes > Rhincodontidae > Rhincodon > Rhincodon typus. The sequence goes on from NC_063362.1 coordinate 4,211,925, forward strand.
CAGGATCACGGGCCACGCCACCCCACTGCGTAAAGCCGGAAAAGTGCTTTTGCGACGCAATCACCATCATGTCGTAGGGAACGCGGTGGCCAACCGGTGCACAGCAAGATCCCACAAACAGTAGTGCGTTCCAGTGAGGTCCATTAAAGGGCCACTCTTGGACAACGCCAATCTCCTTCTCTTTGAAATAACGCAATGGGATCCTTTACGTTCTCTGTCTGAGGGCGGCCGCGTGCAGGGGTGTCCCATTGTTGCATTGTCCTTCGTCTACAAGCTGTGGCCAATCTAAGGCATGGCGAGCCAACTTTGCTGTCACCTGAGCACAGGTTCTTGGGCCAAAAGAATAACAGCCCGGTCCATCTCAACACCCTGCATGCCCAAAAGGTCCAATGTATTTTGTTAAGGAATGGTGAGGGGAGGCAGTGGGAGTTCACAGCCAGGAGCTGTGCTGGGTGTTGCAATGCAGCATGTGTGGCCGTACCTCACATTGGTCCCTGTTCAAATAAAACCTGAACTTCTCTCGCTTCCTGTTCCACTCGCTAAGTGAGTTATTTTACAGCAATAACAGGCGACCTCTCCTGAAAGGTAGTCTGTCTGAAGTCAGTTTGGCTTTCATTGTCATGGCAACCTGGCATCATTTCCTGTAGTGATTGCAAGTTGCTTAATGCATCAATGCTTCTTGATAACAATATTCCTTTTCTGTTTTTAGTGCAACCAGAAGATAGATTGATGACTGAATTGTGGGTTTGCTGCTAACATGCAGCATGGTTGATTTATAAGTTACTTAGTGTAAGTGAAGCCAGCTAACTCGAACAAAAGGCAAATCATAAAATCAGAACTTAAAATGGACCTTGTTTTTCAATCCCTGGGACCAATAAGGCCATTTGCATAACCATCCAGGAAATCACATTTCATTTTTTACCTTCTGTTTGGTTGTGAACATTAATTTGGCAGATTTTTTCAGAGTTAGCCACAGGTTGAGAATTCCCTTTAAGGAGGGTCTCGCTTTAATTCAGCAGTTTCGATGTGGCTGTTTTCTGATCATTGTTATGTCGTTCACAAAGCAGCAATATTTTCACAGAGAAAACTTGAGAGTCTGAGAGGCTCAGTCATATTCTCATATCCCTGCTTTCCTTGAGTTGGCTGGAGAGCTGCTTTGTGACGCAGCCTGGTTTCAGCTCCTGCACCAGCTGAGCTTCCCATGTACTCCATCCGTCTCAGTCTCTCCCCTAGCCCAAGGTATGATGACCCTCTGGTTAAACCACTACCAGTTCTGAACTTGAAGCATCACCTCTGTTTCTCTCTTCAGGCAAGTTGTGAGACCTGCTGAGTTTCTCGAGGATCATCAGTTGCCCCTCTCTAGGACCAAGGTGTTCTTTGCCTTTTATTTTCGTTAAGTAGATTTACTTTGGATTGAAAATATTCAGTTTCAAAGAATGACAATGTTGTCTGGCAGATCACAAAATGTGTGCAGGCATGGAAACTTTCTAAATGGTTCAGAGAAGTTGTGGACTAGGTCTTGTGGTCCTACAATGTTTCGAAGGAAGACTGAAAGCTCTCCACAGATACAGTGAAGTGTGTTGAAGTACATTGACAATTGTTGTGTAGACAGCAATTCTTGAGCTACAAGACAGAGTTCAAGGAGTTAGATTCCTGTGTCTTTCCAATGGTGGGTTTTATCTACCAATACCTTAGAGCTCAGCGTTTGCTAACTGCATTATCGAAGATCAATTATTAGTAAGTTTGTCAGTTGTGCCGGTTTGATTGTTTGAATCAGTGTGTGATGGGTTTCAAACCCTGTTACAGACCTGGGTGCACAAGTATGGATGAGACTTGTACAAGGTCAGAAGTCACACGACACCAGGTTATAGTCTGACAGGTTTATCCAAAATCACAAGCTTTCAGAGTGCTCCGAATTTTTGATTTTAAATAAACCTGTTGGACTATAACCTGGTGTCGTGTGACTTCTGACTTTGTCCACCCCAGTCCAACACTGGCACCTCCACATCACTTACACATGGTACAGAGGGAGTGCCATGTTGGCAAGGGCTCCGTTGTTCAGATGTGATGCCAAGCTAAGGCTTGGATTGAGGTAAGAGTTCAGAGGAGAGCTGGACTTTCTCCTGACATCCAGACTGACCTTTCAGGATCAAATACAACCAGATTTCTTTTCCAGTTACTATTTGTTGCATCTTTCTGTGTGCAGAGCGAATGCTTAACCAACAACAGTGTCTAATTAATTGGCTGTAAAGTGCTTTGAGATGTCCCAAGGAAATGATAAGGAGCTGCATAAAGGTTTGTTCTTTTAAACAAAAATAAAGCTGCTGTATCGGGATGCAATTTGGCAACAACAGTCAGACTGATTATCATAGAATCCCTACAGTGTGGAAACAGGCCCTCTGGCCCAACAAGTCCACACCAACCCTCGGAGCATCTCACCCAAACCCATCCCCCTACAACCCACCTAATCTACACATCCCTGAACACTACGGGCAATTTAGCATGGCCAATCCACCTAGCCTGCACATCTTTGAACTGTGGGAGGAAACACACGCAGACACAGGGAGAATGTGCAATCTCCACACAGTTGCCTGAGGGTGGAATCAAACCCGGGTCCCTGGTGCTGTGCGGCAGCAGTGCTAACCACTGAGCCACCGTGCCGCCCCTTGATGTGTAGCATCATGACACAGTGCCCAAAAAGTCCCTGTCCTACGCTGTGCTCTGGTCCTGAGCAAGAACAGAGTGACAGGAGTGTTGACTGGGGAAGTTATTCACCACATTTTAGGGCAGGATTATCTGGGCAGGGGAGTAAATCTTCAGACTGCTGTCTCAACCACAAAGTGTGATGAAGAGTAAAAGGAGAAAATAACTTTTGAGAATGACAAGTTTTGCATCCACAGGTGTCACAACCTCTGTGGGCACACCATGGTGTCCTTAGACATTGGCTAATCTCCAGCAATCACACAGACTTTAATCTCCTGTTAGGGGCCCAGCTGTTTAAGAGGATTGAGTCCCAATCTGTTGGTTTTAGGCAAATCTTCACGGCGAGAGTGAATAAAAGTGGGGCTCCATGTTGTTTTTCAGGCTGCGGGAGTCTGAAGCTGGGCAGCAGGATTAGTTACAGCTTGTACCTTCAACTGAGGATTGAGTTTCTCACAAACTGTCTCTCCACATTTCTGTTGGTTGAGATCTTTCCCTGCATCTTCCGTGCCTATGGGGTGATCAATTCGTCCAAGTGCTAATCATTACCCCTTTTTGGACTAGAGCGCAGTTGTCTTATTCACCCTTTGAGAATCATGGCCTTTCCACTCTGCTAAGACCTGACACTCTAACAAGTCTGAGCTCCTCACACTTATGTTTGTGTTTCTCAGAGAGCTGTGTCCCTTGATTTCTGCTGGCCAATGCATTCTGCACATTAAATCGGGGGTGGAAAGGGGTGATATGTTCTCAGTTTTCTGCTAGTGTGGGGCTGTGAAATGTGTGTTGAATGGGATGTGTCAGACAAAGCGAGGGGAAGGGGGAGATGCGCACCAAACATTGAGATGTTTCAATCTTACCATCTGTGTATTGTTACAGTACAAACACTCCAACCCTTCTTCAGAGCCACCTTAGCTATTCCAACCGTGGTGTTTGCTGAACGGAAGAGCCATTCAGTCTGGAATAAGCCAAACAGCAGCTCTCTAATGCTCCCTTGCAATGCTCTGCTCATGGACATTTGTGTTTTAATTGAGTGTTTGTGGCATTCCATTTCAGAAAGAGACTCTCACAGATCATCATTGTGATAACACTTGGCGAGTTTCTCATTCAGAAAATTCTCTTGAGTGGTTTGGGAAAAATATAATTCCCCACAGCGAAAAAAAAATGTTTAATCAATAAAGTTTATGAATTTTCCCTTGTACAAATCGTTAGACACACACACTGCCTGGAGAACAGATGGTATGTTAAAAGAAGTTTTCCTATGGAAGGCAGCTGAATGTTAGTGGAAGAGTTTCAGCTCAGTTCTGTGCTGTGAACATGGCCACGTGCTGCCTGCAACTCCACAGATATTGAAATAGACTCTTTCCCTCGTTTTGGTTCTGCCTCAGCTGTTGCTCCACTGGAAAGCGCTGCCACCTTGGAATCAGAAGATTGTGAGTTCAAGCCCCAGGCTGAGAGATTTCTGCATAAACATCTAGGTTGGTACTCCAGGGCAATGCCCACAGGGTGCTACACAATCAGAAATACTGTCGGTTGGGTAGTGGGTGGCAAAGTGTGAATGTTACTGGACCAGTAATCTGGAGGGCCATGACCTGGGGACAAGCTCAAATGCTGATGGAATTTGAATTCCCCTTGAAAGCTAGTCTCTTTAATGATGATCCTTAAAGTATCATTGATTGTTGCAATTTAATGCCCCTTACAGAAGGATATTTGCTGTCCTTACTTGGTCTGGCCTACATTTGACTCCATATCCTGCTCCTCGGAAATGACCAGGTCACTCAGTTGAAGGATAGTTAGGGATGAGTAATTAGTTGAAGGGTAATTAAGGATCAGCAACAAATGCTGGCCTGGTGACACACCCACTGCCCACTAACTTAAGAAGGGGTAACAATACCTTTGCTTTAAGAATTGCTACTGAGCATGTGTGGAAGGACCCATGTTGTGATGATGTCAAAACAAGATGAGACGATCCTTTTCCACAGTTCCAAATGGTAAAGATTGGAAATATTCAGTCTCTTCAGGTTTCCTACACTGTGTTTCAAGTGAGATGTTAAACCAGGTGACATTCATCTGTCCTGCTCTGGATTGAGAGTTAAATCCCAAGGTGCCATTCTGTATGGAGCATTCTTTTCTCTCCTGGACTCCATGTTCCTCTTTCAACCAACATTTCAAGTTCTGGTTATCCTGCCTGCCCTTTCATTGCTAATTGCTGCACTATTAAGGCCATCTATTTCCAGCTCTCAAACATCACCCTTGGCTCTTAGTTCATCTGCTCAAAGCCCCTTGTCAGGAATATTTTCTGTTTGCAGTAAGTTAGCAAAGTCATCATCCACTTTCTTCACTCCAATCTGGTGCCCCCTTCTATTACACGTCGTAAACTGGAGATCATTCAAAACTCCTTGGACTGTGTCCCAATTTGCAGCAAGTCCTCTTTACCCATCTCCCCCACTGGTTCTTGGTTAAGCAACACTTCAATTTTAAATTCCCATCCTTGTTTTCGAATCCCTCCATGTCCTTGCTCTTCCCTATCTTGGTTTCCTCCTGCAGCTGTCTGAGGAATCAGCCCTCCACTAATTCTGGTCACTTGCGAATCTCCAATCTTAATTGCTTCATTGTCAGTGGCTAGGCCCTCAGCTGCTCTGAAATCCCTCCTGTGACCTCACCACCTCCATCCCCACCTTCATCCTTCAAGCCTCTGCTTAATATCTGCCTTTTGATCAAACGTTGGCTAAATGTCAGTCCTAATATCTCCTAACGTGGCTCAGTGAATAATTTCCCTTCATTATCGATGGGTTAAAATCCTGGAATCCCCTCCCTAATGGCATTGTGGATCCACCTACGGCACATGGACTACAGCAGTTCAAGAAGGCAGCTCACCACCATCTTCTCAAGGGGCAACTAGCGATGGGCAAGAAATGCTGGCTCAGACAGTGAGGCCAAATTCCCAGAGTGAGAAAAAGAATTTTTAATTTATAACCTCTGTGAATCACCTTGTGACATTTTATTAGGTTAAGGGCAATGTGTAAATGTGTTATTATTATCGAATCTTGCTCGATGCAGAATTCTGTGCAGCTGAATGTTGTTATATTTGAAGGACAATGAGATAAATGGGCTTATTGTAGCTGAACCAGGAGTTTGGGAAACCCTCACTCTCCACAGGATTGCCATCCTCCACTTAACTTACCTTTATCAACTGGGTTCTGTGATAGACCTTTCATTCTGTTCACAGGATGTGAATGTTGCTGACTGAGCCAGCATTTTATTGCCCGTCCCTAGTTGCCCCCTTGAGAAGGTGATGGTGAGCTGCCTTCTTGAACTGCTGCAGTCCACCTGCTGTAGGTAGACTCACAATGCCCTGAGGGATGGAATTCCAGGATTTTGACCCAGTGACACTGAAGGAATAGTGATATATATCCAAGTCAGGATGGTGAGGGGAGGGGAACTTGAAGGTTGTTGTGTTCTCATGTATTTGCTACCCTTGTCCTAGATAGTGGGGGCTGCAGTTTTGGAAGGTGCTGTTGCAAGATGCTTGGCAATTTGTTGCAGTGCATTTTATAGATGGTGCACACTGCTGCTACTGAGCATTGCTGCGGGGGGAGAGTGGATGTTTGTGAATGTAGTGCCAATCAAGCGGCTGCTATGTCCTGAATGGTGTCAAGTTTCTTGAGTGTTGTTGGAGATGCACCCATCCAGGGCAAGTGGGGAGTATTCCACCACACTCCTGACTTGTTCTGTTTCTTGTACAATTCCCCCGAAACAGCCCCACATCCAAACGGCAGACTGCTTCAAAAACACCGGCTGACTGCAAACTGCACATTGTTTGGAGTCTCAGAGTATGTCCTGGTTTGCTCCACCCACCAAGATCCCTGCCAATGCATGAAATCTCTTGTGAACCAATGCCAGCTGTCCCTGATGGTGCCAACCAACCCATGGCCAGGGTTTAAGCAGCTGGCATGAAATGTGTAGCTGGATGCTGGGGTGTAAATGGACATTGGGGCTCACCCTGTCTGGACGTATCATGTGAGTTTCAATGCAGTTTAAACGGCTACAGGGCGAAGCTTGTCCCTGACCCCAAATAAATGGGAGTCTGCAGCCAGCCATATTTACATCAGGAAGCTGGGTTAATTCGCTAGTTACACGCAATCAGAAACTGACATGGGAAACAGACCGTCCCTATCCATCTCCCCAAGCCCCTCATTATTTTGTATCCTTTCACAAAATCCTTCAGACTAAAAGCAAAATACTGCAGATGCTGGATATCTGAAAGAGAAAGAGAAATTGCTGGAGAAACTCAACATGTCTGGCAGCATCTGTGGAGAGAGAAATGGAGTTAACATTTTGGAAAAAGAGCCATATTTGACCCAAAAACGTTAACTCTGTTTCTCTTTCACAAATGCTGCCAGACCTGCTTTCTCATTTTATTTCACCTCTCAGACCCCTCCATTGTATGTTCTAGTCTGTCCAACCTATGGATATCCAATTTGGCATATTGTAGTAGGCCATGAGGAGGACAGACAAACTGCAAAGTGCTTTCTGGGTGGTTTGGATTGGGGAAAAGAACAAACACTGAGATAATCCAGGCTGTTGATAATCCTTGTTATCAAATCCCTCCATAGCCTCCCCTCTTTACCTCCGTAATCTCTACCAGCCCTCAATATGATCATGGCTGATCACCAACTCAGTCCCCTGTTCCTGCTTTCACCCTACACCCTTTAATCCCTTTAGCCCTAAGAACTATATCTAACTCCTTCTTGAAAACATTCAATGTTTTGGCTTCACCACTTTCAGTGGCAGAGAATTCCATAGGCTCAGCACTCTCTGGGTGAAGAAATTTCTCCCTTTCTCATCCTATGTGGCCCACCCCGATTCCTTAAACTGTGACCCTCTGGTTCTGGGTTTCTCTGGTCATTGGGAAGGTCCCAGAATCTCTCGAGCTCTGGCGGGAGGCACAAGGTCATCATTCAATATGTTCCAGGATCTTGGCCTCTCGCACTCCTCTGCCAAGCCACTGGGTGGAGGGGAAGGGATGGGGATAGCCCCTCTCTGTTTTGTTCTTGTCCTGGTCCTAACTGCTCCCAGTCCGCAGCCCCTTAAACGTTGAGACACCCCTGGGCTTTAAGCAGCCTTTCCCCTCCACTGGTTGCAGGCGAGAGCACAATTTGGCTCTTGGTAATCGCGTGAGGAACACTGCGATGAGGATTAAATAGGGAGTGGGACTATAAATAAAGCGGTTGATAGGCTGGAGTTTTATTAGTGCTGCATAGCCGTTAGTTGTGGGTCAATATGTGCTGCTAATGCAATACAGTGCTTGCAATCCCCTTGCTGTGTTTAACCTCTGAAGGACATTTTTGCAGTTTTATGAAAAAAAACCCAAGCAAACAAGATTGCAGTGTGTCAGCTTCTGTAGTCAGTGCTGCATCTGAAACAACACTGTGTGATCCAGACCCTCTCTTCGCTGCGAATTGATAAACTTCTCCCCCCACCCTGCTTCAGGAACAAAACCGACTCTTTCTGATTGACAGACACGGAGTGCAAAAGGTGTGGGTGCCGAATACGGAGATGCCCCCCCACCCCAGTTAAGGGAGCTTCCAGCTGGTCACCATGGTCTTAGATCCCTCCCTGCTCTCACACAGCCACAAGGAAGGTAAAGAGAAAGACAACAGGCGGCGTCTTCAAGGTCACAGGCTGGAGAGGAAAAGCAATTAAAAGTGTATTTAATCTCATAATAAAACACACCCAGCACTGTCTCAGCTCACTCTCTCACACACAGTAGAGATTCCTGTTTCTTTTCACCTCTTCTTATTAAAGTGGAGTTTGTGAGGTTTTTAATCAGCTTTCTGCACGCTCAGACCAATAGTTGAAAACACTTGCTTATTTCATCTTCATTGGTGCTCCCCTTTGCCCAAAACGGGTCTTTTGACATTTCTGGCAGGAGGTTAAGAGAGGGTATTGCCCCTCCCTCAGTTGCAGGAGCACACCATCACCATGTGACCTGCCCCCTCATCCTCCAAACAACCCCCCTCCCCCTTACAGCTTCAGGCCTGCCCACCCTCTGGCCTGAGAGGCTGGCCCATTGCACATTGTCCCACCTCAGAGGTTAATCAAGAGGTGGACCATCACCATGGCCAACTCAAGAAACAAAGTGTGTGCATTTATATAGTGCCTTTTCCAACTTCAAGACCTTAGGGCAGCACAGTGGCTCAGTGGTCATCAGTGCTGCCTCACAGCACCAGGGACCTGAATTCAATTCCAGCCTCAGGTGACTGTGTGGCGTTTGAACATTCTACCTGTGTCTGTGTGGGTTTCCTCTGTGTGCTGTGGTTTCATCCCGTGGTCCAAAGATGTGCAAGTTAGGTGCATTGGCCGTGGGAAATGTGAGGTTACAGGGATTCGGTCTGGGTGGGCTGCTCTTTGCAGTGTCAGTGTGGACTCAATAGGCTGAATGTCCTGATTCCACACTGTGGGGATTCTATGATTGAAGCTGTAGCAAAGCGTTTTTCAGCCAATGAAGTGTTTATTTTTAAATGAAATCACTGTTGCCATGTAGAAACGTGGCAGCCAATTTGAGCATAGAAAGCTCTCACAAACGGCACAGCATGATATTGATCTGATTGTTGGTTCAATTTTGTGAGTTTTAACCTTCTTAGAATGGTACTTCTCATGTAATTGTGACCAGTCCAGACAAACCATACCCAAAGTGTTTATATCAGAAATGAATAAAGTGCCCAAGTCTTTGCCCAGGGGCTGTGTGGACAGTCTCTGATGTCAAATGTGTCTAAAAATCCAAGCAGCTCAGAATAAGAAGGAAATTCGAATAAATCATTTGAATGAAGTCAGTAATCTGAGGGAGCGAATCCTAAATACTTAAAGAGAAGGAAGATATGCCAAAGATACTGGGGAATGCAGATTAACTGGACTGCTGTTTGAAAGCTTGCACAGACTTGAGGGGCTGAATGGCATTCTCATAGAGCCCCTACAGTGTGGAAGCAAGCCATTTGGCCCATCAATATTACACCGACCCTCTAAAGGGGACCCAACCCCCTAACCTATATTCCCCATGGCCAATCCACGGACACATCCCTGGACGCAGACAGTCACCCGAGGCTGAAATCAAACCCAGGTCCCTGGCGCTGTGAGGCAGCAGTGCTAAGCGCTGAGCCACCGTGCCACCTAACATTGTACTGTTCCACGATCTTGTGTCAGTTTTAATGAAGTCACTTACCACTGAAGCAGACAGGGAATCAAGGTTTCTCACTTGCCTTGTCCCGGGATCGTGGGGCTTTCTTGGTGTCTGCTTTTCAAACACAGGAGTCTTCGTCATAGCAGCATGCAAGGAGCCAATTAGATTGGATCAAAGTGATCAGTCATCGAGGCGAGAAGTTTTTAATTAGGTGATCAGAGCTGTTGGTGCACAGGAAAAGAAAGGCAACGTTTTGGGAATTAATGCAGACATCTTAATCAGGTTAAGCAACACTGATACAGCATCACACAAACACAGCCTGGGTCCCCTCATTTCCACACCCCACTCGGAGATATCCCCATCGACCACACAATCAGCAGTTAGCAGCAATACTAGGGCAGCTGCTGTTTCGGCATAATGTGGAAAGACCACTGTCTGAGGTCTTTCTGCTGAAATTAAATGGGGGTCTGTTCAGCTATCAGACCCTCCCCATGCCTCAATTATATGTAAATATAATTTTACACAAATAAGAGATGCCTTGTAGATAGCAAGAACTGCAGATGCTGGAGTCAGAGTCAATACAGTGTGGAGCTGGAGAAACACAGCAGGTCAGGCAGCATCAGAGGACCAGGAGAATCGAAGTTTCGGGTTGGGACCCTTCATCAAGGCTTATGAAGGGTCCCGACCTGAAACTTTGACTCTCCAAGAGATGCCTTGTGTTTATTTGTTGGATAGAGTCAAACTCCAATGTTTGTTTAAAACTGAAAGAACTGTGGATGCTGTAAATGATAAACAAAAACAGAAATTGCTGGAAAAGCTCAGCAGGTCTGGCAGCATCTGTGGAGAGAAATCGGAGTTAATGTTTTGGGTTGAGCTACCCTTCCTCAGAACTGGTCACTCGACCTGAAACATTAACTCCGATTTCTCTCCACAGATGCTGCCAGACCTGCTGA
>NC_063362.1:4222854-4231849 GCF_021869965.1 Rhincodon typus
AAACATTAACTCCGATTTCTCTCCACAGATGCTGCCAGACCTGCTGAGCTTTTCCAGCAATTTCTGTTTTTGTTTCCAATGTTTGCTTCTTTTCTTCATATTCTACGGTACAGAACCAAACTGCTTTAGTGACTTCGTATGTATTTTTTTATGTGAATAAAGTATATTTTTTGAAATAAAAAGTACTGAGTGTAGCCAGACACCTCAAACCTTACCTGCTCACTCAGATCTATCTGTATCCCATCACATTCGAATTGACATTGTGTCTCATTCCAGGCTGTATCCCACAGTTGCTGAAACACTCAGGAAGCTCAGTATTTTCCTGTACATGGTGTCCCACTCCCTACCTTGTATCTACAAAGGTGCATGACCGGGAATCACTGACAGAGGTGTTCAAAGTCATTTGAATCGTGAATCTGAAGGATTAGAGCAGCTGGGAGTGACAGGAAGATGGTGAGGCATTGTAGGACTGTTGATGGTTGGCAAGGTGTTGAGATACCTTGTGTAGATAATGAAGATGTTCAAGGAATGTCAGAGATAAAACACCAAAACTAGGCAGGTTTATTTTTCACTGCAGAAAATACAATTGAGAGCAATAAGGACAACCGATTCCCGTTGTCCTGCAGAATGTCAAGCTAAGAGAAAGATTAGGGTCTTGATAATATGATTGTGAGAACTTATTTTATCAAATACGTCAGGATGGGTTTGATCTTGTACTTAGGTGCCTTGTAAATCAGAAAAGAATGACTTGCATTTATATAGCACCTTTCACAACAACTGAACATTCCAAAGCCTACAAAGCACTTTTGAAGTGTTGTTCACTGTTGTAATGTAAACGTGACAACCACATTTCACACAACAAGCTCCCATAAGCAGCAAAGAGATAACCTGTTATTTTGTGATGTCACTTGAGAGGCAAATATTTGTCAGGACCCTGGGCAGAATTCCTTGGATTTTCTTCAGAGGTGGAGCATGGTCTCTTTTACATCTGCCTGAGAGGACAGAGAAGGTCTCAGTTTGACTGAGCATGTGAAGGACAGTTCTGTGAACAGTGCAGCACCTCCTCTGTACAGCCTTATGACTCAGAGGCAGAAGTATGGCACCAGCTGCTTAATGTCACACTGCTGTCAGCCTGTGTGCAGAGTCCATAGTATCTCTACCCCAACATTGTCCAAGGTTTATTAAAGCCCTAAGAGGAATGAATTCTAAAACTGATGCGAAATTTCCAATTCTGGGTGACCCCTCCTTATGCAGATACCTGCCGCTAACTTGCCCTGCTGCTTTTCTCCTGTTCTTAATAACCTGCCAGCTCCCCAAAAGCAGGACTTGTTAGCCACAGGTCTATTGAACTGTCCCTTAACAATTAGTTTCAACCCAGAATGAATCTTCATGGAGTTGCTGATCAGGATGCTTAAAGGTACGGACCAAGTTAAACACAGCTCCATCCTAAATAACCTTCACCAGTATGTTCTTGATCACTTCTAAACTCATGAGCATACAGCAGGAGATCTATTGGTCTCTATTCTGCCTGTGTTCATCTATCAATGATATATGCAGTGCTGAAAAAGCACACAATCTGTTGAAGCTTTCCATCTTACACTCATCAAGACAATTTTCAAGAATACCAATAAAGTGGAAAATCAGCATCACAGTCCATACTCTGCATTCTTCTCATCTGTATAAATGTTGGCTTTCCTTTACATTGGTATTCTTGCAAACTGTCCTGATGAGTGTACGAAGAAAATCTTCCACAAAACAAACCTTTTCTCAGTAATACTCAAGCTCTGTGTGACCAAATGATGATTAATAACATTACATACAACATGTCCTTCCCAAATGAGACACATTTACTTGCTGTAATCTTTCTGCAAGACCACTGGTAGAGGGGCGATAGGGACTTAGTGTGCTGCATGCTGTGACAGTTCATGTAAACAGTAAATTCATGCCTGAGGAACTGAGGACCATTGTCACTGACAACCTGCTCTGGGTTACCAAATCACACAACCATTTTGTCTAGTTTCTCAATGGTCAGGTCTGTGGAGATGAACTTCATTACTGTCACCTCCAGTCACTTAGAAAGAGCATCAACTACCACCAGCAGCATTTGACCCCCAAGAAGGTGGCAAAATCAATGCAGACATGTTGCCTCAGCATCTTAGGCCATTCCCAAGTGTGCAATGATGACACTTTCCCTGTAACACTTTCTCTGTCACCTTGTCCCCAGCAAATATTTGTCCACTTTTGTATTTAATGCATTCACACTGTGGGGCTCTGTTGGCCAGTCCTGCATTTATTGCCTGTCCTTAATTTCCCTAAGGGCAGTTGAAAGCCAACCACATTGCTGTGGATCTAGAGACACATGTAGGCCAGACCAGGTAAGGATGGCAGACTTCCTTCCCTAAAGGACATTAGTGAACCAGATGGGTTTCTCCTCCTGACAATCATTGTCAGATTCTTAATCCTAGATTTTTATTGAATTCATATTCCAGGTAAGAATTGAACTCAGGTCCCAAAAGCATTACCTGTGTCACTGGATTAATGTTCCAGTGATAACTATCACTAGGCCATCACCTTGTCTATCACAAAACACCATATCCACCACCTTATTAGGAACTTGAACCTTGCTTCAGATATAAAATTCTAGGCACAAGGAGTAAAACAAAAATCCAAATTATTACACTGAAACTTTTCTTCTGGTAGCAATGCCCTTCAAAACTAATACTGGAATTTGTGAAAGCTTAGCGATTTTCTGTGTAATTTTCTTTTTGTTTGACTGCTACCCTGTTTCTTCCCTTCAGTTTTCATTACTGTATTAGATAACATGAATAATGCACAGTTGGTCACTATTACAGGCCTGTCAGAGCATTGAGGAGACAGACCTGGATATATGGTCCTTCTTGCTCCTGAAATAAAAGTCAGATTACCTTAGCAACCAAGTATTATCGTCTATATATTCTGTTTTTTTCAATTTCCTGCAGAATGCCTATTAAATGAGTGTTTATGAATGTATATAAATAGTCAGGAACCAGACTGCGAGTCAAAGAAAAGATTCTTGAAACCATTTCCTATGAAGGAAATCAGTAGTTAGAATTTGAAATACTGTGCGTTGTAAACATATGTGACCTTCTCTGTTACGCCCAGATGACCTCAATCTTCCTTCTAAGGCTTCTGTGAAAATACTTTAAAATTTATGTCTTCCACTTCCTCGCAAATTTTTTTTTGTTCCAGATGATTTTTCCAAATGACTGTCCTGGTGTCGGTGACCCACCAGCTTTAATGCTGTGGTTGAAAAAATTGCAACATTACTGAGCCACTTGTTTATTCGGTGGTCCTCAATGTGGTGACAAAGTCAGGAATAATTCAAGATAAAATGTAAATAAATCCAAAGTAAGCCCTCACCAGAAAACTCTGATATCCCTCAAGCACGATTGTAAGATATATTGTTCCAGCTCTCTCAGTAATAGAGAAACCATATAAAACATGCTCTTTATACAACAACTGGGGGACAATTTCCATTAAGTTCCCATTAAGATACTTAATATTTCAATGTAATTGGAATGCCAAACCACTGTAAATCCATAAACATATTCAGTCTTTATATAAAGAGAATGGTATATGGTGTAGCCTTTGAAATGTTAATGGAACCTTTGTGAATGACCTTCCAACTTATGAACAATACTCTTCTGCAAACTGAAACTATTCTAGCCACATGTTTATGACAAAATTTGTTTTTGATGCAAGAGCTGGTTACTTCTAGGAAATGGAACAAAGTTTTTTTTCCCAGATAGCTAGTGTTAGCATTGGGCTTGGCCAGTCACATCTGTCATAGGTGTCGAGTAAAGAGTTCTATTCTGCTGAATAATGTGCCATAAGCCAGAGGAATACCTGTTCCTGTATCAGCCTGGTACTGCCTTTCGCTTTATTCATTTGTGGGATGTGAGCATTGCTTTATTGCCTGTCACCAGCTCTCCTTGAGAAGGTGGTGCTGACCTACCTTCTTGAACCATTGCAGTCCTTGAGATGTAGGGTCACCCACAGTGCCATTAGGGAGAATTTTGACCCAGCGACAGTGAAGGAACAGTGATATATTTTCAACTCGGGATGGTACGTGGCTTGGAGGGGAACTTGCGGTTGGTGGTGTTCCTGTATATCTGCAACCTGGATGGTAATGACCATGGATGTGGGAAGTGCTGGAAGAGGCTTCATGAGTTGTCACAATTCATCTTCTTACACCAGTGATCCTCGTTCTCTGTTAAAGTGAAATTACCAATTCCCAATTACAAATTGCTGAGTATACTGGAGCCCGAGCCTCAATAGAGCCCCATTGAAGCCAACAGGCAGAGGGACCATCCAATCTTTAGTCTGACTAAGACTCACAGATCTTAAGACGACGCAATAGGTTTACTTTTGCCCCTCAGAACAGAAAACTGTTGAAATTCTATTTTAAAAATTGCCTTAAATTCATTTCTTGTCACTCCTCAGATCTGGTGTTATCATCATTTCCCCTTGTGTACTTTTCCTTGGCAACACCTACATTGTCCATTGACTCTGGGGTCTCCCCATCTCACCTGTCTGTAGGAAAGTCAGCCCCTAAAGCTGGCTTTTCTCCCTGCTTAACAATGTACATGATCTTCACATCTGGTGCGTATTGTGTGAGACCCTGTTGAATTGAATCTCAATTGGGTATCCTGGTAATTAGCCACAGTCTACTAAGGACTATAGGCATCTCTCTCCAATAGAGAGAGAAACCATTGGGCATTCCTCTCATTCAGCCATTTATTGCCTGTCCCTTATTGCCAGAGGGGGTGAATAAGGGTAGAATAGAATGGAATAGAATAGAACAGCGTTTTGTCACGTGTATTTTTGCAAAATCCATACAGTGAAATGTTTTATAAGTGGCCATTTCACGGTGCCTAAATTAAAATAAGAAGAAAAAAAAGTAAAAGCTCATCCCAGTTCAACTAATGGCTCCTGGGTTCAGGGTACACTGGAATACTAGGCTGAAACCCGCATGCAGGGCCGAGCCGAGACCTCGCCGAGATGAGGCCTCCACGCTGGGCCGTTGAAAGACCCAGAAGTCGCCTCTGAAGCCAGGATGAGACCTCCGCGCCAGGACAAGACCTTCATGCCAGGTTGCTGGATTACCCAGAAGCTGCCGAAGAAGACCTCCTGGACAGGAATGCCACTCGAGGCTGAGACCACCCCTCCTGGACAAGACCGCCAGACTGGGAGACCACCCCCACACCGCGAGTAAACCACATTGCTGTGGGGGAGGGGATCTGGAGTCACGTGTAGGTCAGGCCAGGTAAGAATGGCAGGATTTCCGTTCCATCTTAAAGATGGATTAGGTTATTTTTTACAACTGATAACGGTTACATGGTTGCCAATTGTACAGATTCAAATTTCACCATCTGCCATGGTGGGATTCAAAAGCAGGTCCCCAGAAAAATTAACCTGGGGGTCTGGATTACCAGTGACAATTCTACCACTTCACCAGCACACTTGGGCTGTATAAGGCCTGAGTGGCATTGCTTGACAAATGTGAATCACGGTGAGGAGCTCAACCCCTGTGTAGTATCACAATGAGTACGGCTAAGGTATTGCATTTCCCAATGGTTCGCATCAATTATTACACCCAGTCATATTGCCCAACAGCTGCTTTTATTTCATTCCATGATTTAAAATAAAACCCATTGTCTCTGGCTATGAAGTAACCTTGCTGAAGTGTGTTAAATGCTTGGTTAAGTACTGATGGTTGTTTCTCGTAGTGAGTGGGCGCTCACACATGTTCTGTAGTGCAGAGTTCACAGTTGTTAATTATAGCTGGATTATTTTAGCAAAAGGATTATCAGTTTCAGAATATTTTTTGATTACTCACACGAGGAGCTCAGAATGAAATGCAAACAAAAGAAGGTGGTCGGGACACTCTCCACTTGAGGTTCACACTGGCTGCCTGTATACTCTGAGAGTAGGGAGGATTCAGAGCAGTTTTCGAAGCAAAACCTGAGTCAAGGTGTGGTTTTCTGTGTCAGTATTTGGCAGTGACTGAAGCAATTGGGTCTTGATTTAAATGAGTTGAAATATTGCACACCAGCTTGGTAATATAAGGTTAAGCTTAAGCTCAATAAAGCATTAATCACATTTTTCCAAAAAAATGCTTTCATGGGATGTGGGTGTCTCTGGCTTGGCCAGCATTTAATGCCCATCCCAATTGCCCTGATGCCAGTTAAGATTCAACCACATTGCTGTGGGTCTGGAGTCACATGTAGGTCAGATTGGGTAAGGATGGCAGATTTCCCCTCATTGAGGTTGTTTACGAACGAGATGGCCCTTTAAGCACAATCAGCAACAATTACATGGTCAACATTAGGCTAGCTTTTATATTTAATTCCAGATATTTTCTTAAGTTCAAATTTCACCATCTGCCGTTGTGGGATTTGAAACCACCGAACAACAACTGTTCGACTGTGTTTATCAACACTAGCATTGGTCACTGCCATTTGAGTATTTTAATTTGCAAGGTGCATGGGCTCTAATCAAAGCGGCTAGCTTGACTGGAGTACCACAGCGAAGGAGCCAATGAAAGTGTGTGGTTCTAACAAAGGGCCTTCATTTGCTATTTTTTCTTTCCATTTTGATTTTTCCATGCTTTCGTATGAGCTGTAGCCATGATCTCCAAAGTCTTTCCCGATAGAAACCAAAAACAGCTTGCGTTTATATAGCACTGTAAACACAGAAAACTGTCCCACAGAAGCCAAAAACGGTGGGAAATTTCCAGTGAGCCAGAGAAGGGGGCATTAGGGCAGGTATTAGCTGTCGAAGGCTTGGTCGAAGAGATAGGTACAAAGGTCAAGGGGAGGCAGTGACTTAGTTGTATTGTCACATGACTAGTAATCCAAAGACCCTAATAATGTTCTGAGCATCCAAGTTCAAGTGGTGGAGAAATGGTGGAGCTTGAACTCAACTTCTAAAAAAAACAAATCCAGAATTAAGAGCCTAATGATGACGATGAAACCATTCCAATGGTTGGTGAAAAACCCATCAGGTTCACCAATGTCCTTTAGGGGAGGAAATCTGCCATCCATACTCGATCTGGCCTACACATGACTCCAGACCCATAGCAACGTGGTTGACTCTTAAGTGGGCACTTTACCTTATGAGTAATAAATGCCGGCCTACCCAACGATGTTTATTTCCTGTGAATTAATGAAACAAAACAGGCTTTAGGAAGGAAGTAGATAAGATCCCCTCGTCACATGCAACCAAGGAGTGAATGTTTCCAGAACTTTCTGAAGAAGATTGATACAAGCCTTGAAATTTTAACTCTGTTCCTCTCTCCACAGATGCTGCCAGACCTGCTGAGTTTCTCTGGCACTTTCTATTTGTATTCCTGCATTACTCTGACAGCTTTGTTTTGTGCAATTTACTTGAAGCTTAATCAAAACAAAGTCATTGTAAAGATCCAGTGATAATTAATGACAGTATTTGATATCTTTTTGATGAATGTGAATCTGAGTTATACTTGTTAGTTTGTTTCGCACTGCGAAGTTTCATAGTGTGTTTTTCCTCTCTTTCCAATCTTCTGCTGATTCACTGAATCGAAAGTGAGTGAAGTTTATGCACTGAAGCCAACTCAGGCAAACTCAAGATGGCTGCCAAGAGGAAAGGAGGCCTAAAGCTGAATGCTATCTGTGCCAAGTTGAGTCGGCAGGTTGACTACAACTTTGGGGCAGAGCATACTGAGCCAGACCACAAACCTCAAGAGAACAATAGCGCTGACGGGCTGCGTCATGGTGACCAGGAGGGGGACACTGACTCTCCCGATGGACTTCAGGACATCCAAAAGTTGGAGGAGGACAAGAAAAGGCGGGAAGCGATTGAAAAATGGGTGAACGGGGAATACACAGATGAACATGGGGAGCGCGGTGAAGAAAGGGTAATAAAGGCTGGAGACGGCGAGTACATTGCCCCTGAAGGGGTCTACATGGTGCAGCCCAAAGGTTGTAGTGATGAGGAGGACAATGATGGAGCTCAAGGCTCTCTCGATGGCAGTTACATGGATGACAGAGACTCTGAGGAAGTGGGACTGAAGGAGGAAGGCTACAATTCTTCCAGCGAGGCCAGTATAAGACAAGCCAGTATTGCCTCTTCAGGTGAGCAACACTTTCCCTTGTTCTGACAACATACTTCCAATTTTAGTTCTGGTTTGATGAGGCTTTGCTAAAACAGGACACTTAGCCTGATTGAGATAACAAGGTGTAGAGCTGGATGAACACAGCAGGCCAAGCAGCATCAGAGGAGCAGGAAGGCTGACGTTTCGGGCCTAGACCTAGAAGGGTCTTCAAAGGATCCCTGCATCAGTTGCAGCTTCAAATGTAATGCTTTTGAATCAGAACAATTCTCAGTTGCTACAACCTGATGTGAATTAATCACATTAGCGTTTCAGCCCAGTGTTCTTGTTTACAGATATTTTAGGAAAGTTCAAAAATTAAACTGAATCTTTTGGGTAAGAAGGTACTAAAGGGTACATTATAAGAAGGCTATGAATTTTTTTGTAATTTATGAAAGAAATGACTTCTGGTACACCAATTACACCAGTGTTTTGTATATTTTTTTCAGTCATTTTTACTAATTTAAAATAAAATGGTTATGACACTAGGGTTTAAAAAAAGATGAACTCAATTTTTAAAAATTAGTTCATGGGATGTAGGGGTCACTGGCTAGGTTCAGCATTTATTACCCATCCCTAATTGCCCAGAGTCATATGTAAAGACATCACAAGTCCCAAAGAATGTCAGTGACCAAATGTATTTTTAATTATAAGCCCCTGTGGTTATTTAGTCACCATTAGGCAAGCTTTTTATTCCAGGTTTCTATTAAATTAAAGTTTCACTTTCTGCCATTATAGGATTTGAACCCATGTGGCCCAGATCATTAGCCTGGTGTATTGGATTACCACACCAATGATATGACAACTACACCAATACTTCTCACA
>NC_063362.1:4232249-4470015 GCF_021869965.1 Rhincodon typus
CTCCAGCATCTGCAGTTCCTACTATCTTCGAAACACTTAGCCTTATTGCTAGTTGAAAATAATTAGTAAGAAAACTCCCACTTGTTCATGAGAGGACATGATAAATATAACCCCTCTTGTTATTGTGAAAAGGCTTATCTCCTTGCCGTTCTGACAGGAAATCTAAACATAATTGAGGTTAAAAGAGACAGTTCTGAGTGACCTGACTAACTTGCTTCTTTGTGAAGGAGATAAGTCTTTGAAGGGAATAAAACCACAGCCAGAGTTATTTCCAATGTTTTGTAGCCAAACCTGTTCCACGTCCTAAGTCTTCATTTCCAAAGTGCATGTTGACAGGATATTGCGATGTCCTGGATATAGGTATGGGTATGGCATCATGCATATCATTCATTTTATGTTAAGTAATCCATTCAAAGTAAGATTTTGTGCATTTTGCACTCTCGACAAGACTTATCAATGAGGTGAGGATTGGGATTAAACACATTTGAATCCTCTATACGCAGGTCCCTTGAATTTTGTTAAGGTAGGTGGGGTGTGTACACAAGGAGGAAGTGCACGCTGGACAAATGTAATATATTTTCATAGATTAGACTGGAGACTCATGACATGGTGATAGGTTTCTGCACTGACTATACTGGCTACTGACCAACAAAATAAACCCAGTGAGGTGTTGATGCTAACAGGCATTTCTGTTCCATCTTTTCCTCAAAGATTCGGGCATGAAAGCCTAATTATCAGAACTATAATTAGCACATCCCTGATATCGGATTTCCTTCTCAGTGTCAAGATTCACAACAATTAAGAATTGTATCAGAACAAAAACAGTCTAGAAACTGAACATTGGGCTCGATATGGACTTTACTTGAAAGGACAAACAATTTCTCAACTAATGTTGAAATGACAATGAGAGACAGTGCGCGAACCCAATTCCGATTGTTTACCATTTGAGCTGCTCTGGATCGAGCCAGGATCTGGGCTGTCTTTCACAGAGGAATTTGCAGGCTTGAAGTGCAAAGATTAGGGTACTTCATTTAATGCTCTCCAGTGACATTTTCTTTCCAACTGACCTCTGATACAGAAATATGGAATTATCTGAAACCCAGGGCACTAAAGGCAGGGAATGACATCATTGGGAGGAAATATGATAAGGTCAATACATTTTTACACTATTTTTAAAGTAAGATTATCTGACACTCTGTCAGAAAAAATTATTCTTGCTGAATTCAAGCCTTAAGAGGCCATGAGGCTTTGCATACCTTGTGTTCCCTTGACCTGTGAGCCTGGGCCCCATGCACAACAGCAAAGCTTCAGTTACTTCAGAAAGCTACTTACCGAACACAGGAACATGGGAGCTAGAAGCAGGAGTAGGTTATTTAGCCCCTCTAGCCTGCTCTGCCATTTGATACAATCATGGCTGATCTCATCTCCATTCCACTTTACTGCCCACTCCCCGTAACCCTTCAAACCCATTACTAATTAAAAATCTCTCTCATCCTTAAATTTACTCAATATCCCAGCATCCACCGCACTCTGGGGGAGTGAATTCCACATTTTCATGACCCTTTGAGGGAAGTAATTTCTCCTCATCTCTGTTTTAAGTCTGCCGCCCCTTTTCCTAAAATGATGACTTCTGTTTCTCAATTGTCCCACGAGGAAACATCCTCACCACGTCTACTTTGTCAATCCCCTTTGGCATCTTATATACCTCAGTTAGATCTTGTCTCATTCTTCTAAATTGCAGAGAGTATAGGCCTAAACTGCCCAAACTCTGTCTCAACACATTCCGTAGTCCGGACATGTCAGGATTAATGTATTGTTATGTTTCAATGATAAAGAAGACACATTCAAAACAAAAACATTCAAAACCATGATGAGCAATCTGTCCACCATCTCCTTCTCAACATCATCACTTCATGGTGGATAAAAAATATTTCTGTTTCTGTTTTGTTCGCCCTTGATTCACTGTCTGCCTTAAAACATCTTCCCAATGAAAATGTGAACGTATTCACTGCCATGCCCCACACCAGCTCAGAAACCCACAAAATTTCTACAGGGTAGATGTAGGAAGGATGTGTTTCCCCCTGTCGGAAGGATGTGTGCGGGTCTAGAAGCAGGGACACAGACTCAGGATAAGGGGTAAACCACTTAGGACTGAGGTAAGGAGGAAATTCTCCATCCAGAGAGTGGTGAAACTTCAGAATTGTCTACTTCAGAGAGTAGACTGTGGAGTTTCAGTCAGATATGGGGGAAAGGCAGGAAAGCAGAATTGAGAATAATCAGGTTAACCATAATATCTTTGAATGGCAGAACAGACTCGATGGGCTGAATGGCCTACTTCTGCTGCTGTGTCTTCTGGACTGAGATGAATAGATTAAAGACATCGACAGATAGTACAGGAGAACGGTGTTGAGGTAGCCGATCACCCATGGTCTAACTGAGACAGAGCAGGCTGAAAGTCCTGAATGGTCTACATTTGCTCCTATTTCCTGTGTTCTAACATACTCCCTTTGTGCATTGACTCATCAAAATTAACTCCCAATCTTCTAGGTTTCAGCGAGGCATCTCACTTAACAAAAGTGCACATTGGAATTTCTGGGAGGGGCTGCATGGAAATAATGCACTGATTAACAGAATTGCTGAATTCTTTTGAGACCTTCCCATCTTTAGCCCCTTTTAAAGGAGCTGTAATTACCTGCTGTAGTACCATAAAAGCAAAGTGAGCTAAGCCCATTGTCTTGGAATTGTAAATTATTTCTTTAACCTAGAGTTAAAAAAACCCTTTTCTTGGTTCTTCCTATTCCAAACCAGAGCAATGTGTAATATGCTAAGAGTTAGTTTCCTCGCCGTAGAGATATGGAGAAGGGGAAATAATTGGACAATGACCTGAGAACGAAGTGCACGCCTTTCTTGCAACTCCACAAATTACATTCTGTATCAGGAGGGCAAATGGTGACCTTTTGACCTGCCACCTATGAAGAGCCTGAAGTGGTCAATTAATGGTCACTAAAGCCCCCAAGTCAGCACCTGCACCCATGGCAGGCAAGAGGGGTGATTCATTTTCCAATTGGCAGAACAAAGCACCCACCTTTTGAGGGTAGAAGGGGGTTTCTCCCAGTCTTGGGCAATCAGAGGCTTGAAGATTGGGGGACGCGGGGGAGCAAGGACGTGGTCTCTCAAAGTCAGTCCCCGGCCCAGCCTCTGCCCCCTCCGGGGATCTTCTCCCCATAACACGCGCTCTACAATAACAGCATAATAGCAGTCTCTGATTGGACGGCAGCTTCTGGAGACCTGAATTGCTCGTGTTGAGTCTCTCATCTGTCAAACCCAGGCTGCCAGCCCATATGCAGATTAGTTTCATCTGCCATTTTTATGGCCCTTTCTGAATAATGGGGAGATAGTGGTAATAGTGGCAATGTCAGTCAACTAGCTCGGTTCGCAATAAACAACTGCACCTCCCAGTCACGAACCATTTCAACTCCCCCTCCCATTCCTCAGACGACATGTCCATCCTGGGCCTCCTGCAGTGCCACATCGATGCCACCCGAAGGTTGCAGGAACAGCAATTCATATTCCGCTTGGGAACCCTGCAGCCCAATGGTATCAATGTGGATTTCACAAGTTTCAAAATCTCCCCTCCCCCTACCGCATCCCAAAACCAGTCCAGCTCGTCCCCGCCTCCCTAACCTGTCCTTCCTCCCACCTATCCCCTCCTCCCACCTCAAGCCACACCCCCATCTCCTACCTACTAACCTCATCCCGCCCCCTTGACCTGTCCGTCCTCCCTGGACTGACCTATCCCCTCCCTAACTCCCCACCTACACTCACCTTTACTGGCTCCATCCCCACCTCTTCAACCTGTCTGTTTCCTCTCCACCTATCCTCTCCTCTATCCATCTTCTATCCACCTCCCTCTCTCTCCCTATTTATTTCAGAACCCCCTTCCCCTCCTCCATTTCTGATGAAGGGTCTAGGCCCGAAACGTCAGCCTTTCTGCTCCTTTGATGCTGCTTGGCCTGCTGTGTTCATCCAGCTCTGCACCTTGTTGTCTAGAATTCCAGGCTAATATTTGGGGGAAATAGATTTGAATTTCACCACAGCAGATGGTGGAATTTCAATTCAATACCATAAAAATCTAGAATTTTAAAAAATGCTACATCTAATGGTGACCACTGTCATTAGATGGACCCTGTCAGGTTCACTCATGTTCTTTAAGGAAGGAAGCTGCTGTCCTTACCTGGTCTGGCCTGAATGTGGCTCCACACCATGTGGTCGATTCTTAACTGCCCTCTGGGTAATTAGAGATGGCAATAAATTGCTGGCTCGCCTCCATCCCATGAATGAATTAGTTAATAGAACAAGCATTATTTAAGAGGCAAGATGAGTGTTTGGAAACTGAATTTAGTCCCAAAATTAGGAAGATAGGACCAGGAGGAAACTCTTCAATTAGATCACAGCTTCTCTGCATCTACAGTCCATCTTCCTAACTTGTTTATGTCACCCTTCATACTCTTACTTATGAAAAATCCACCAGTTTTGGAGTTCTTACCTCATCCAGAGCCTGCAGGGCTTTGTAGGTGAGGTGGATCCAGACTTCTCCTTTGCATAAAAACCCTGTACTCACTTTCTACTGCTCAGTTTCTGCTGGTTACTGAGCGTCTACAGTTAATGTAGGGAAATACCTATCATTTTACATTCAGCTGGTTAAAGCAAGTGAGAGCTTTAAGAACAAGGGAAAGGCAGCTTTGTGGTTATGTTACGGGATGAGTAAACGGAGGACTAGGCAAATCGCCTGGAGATGTAAATATGAATCCCTCTGTGGTAGTTGGAAATTTAAATTCAGTTATTTAAATAATTCCAGGGTAGAAATCTAGTGTCAGTTACAGTGACCCTAAAACCATTGGATCAATGTGAAAACTCACCTGGATCACTAATGGCCGTTTTTTAATTATTGAATCCCAACATTGTGGAAGCAGGCCATTTGGTCCATCGAGTCTACACTGACCCTTTGAAGAGCATCCCACTCAGTCCCACCTACCCCTATAACCCTACATTTCCCATGGCTAATCCCCCTAGCCTGCACATCCCTGAACACTACAGGCAATTTAGCATGGCCAATCCATCTAACCTGCACATTTTTAGGCTGTGGAAGGAAACTGGAGAACCCGGAGGAAACCCACACAGGCACGGGGAGAATGTGCAAGCTCCATACAGATGCCCGAGGGTGAAATCAAACCCAGGTCTTTGGTGCTGTGGGCAGCAGTGCTGACCACTGAGCCACTGTGCCATCCTCTAGTGAATTTTAACATTCATTCATGGGATGTTGGCATTGCTGGTTGGGCCTGCATTTATTCCCTATCCCTTATTGCCCCTAATGGCTCGCTGGGGTCATTTCAGAGGGCAGCAACAAGTCAATCACATTGCTGTGGGTATGGAGTCTCATGTTGGCCAGACTGGGTCCTGTCCTTCCCTAATGGCTATGAGTGAACCTGTTGGGTTGTAATGACAATTGAGAGTGGTCATTTTAAAACTACCTCTTAATTCCAGATTTTATTGAATTGAAATTTCACCACCTATCATGGTGGGATTTGAACACAACCCCAGAGCATTGGCCTAGAATTACTAATCTAATAGCACTACCACTAAAGGATAAGGTCAGGTAAAGTTGCTATAATCCCAGAGGACAGTAGGGCCCCTGACTCGTTAGAGAGAGACGACTGGTGGTGATTTAACCTAAGGGTCACCACTCCTCAGGGAGGGGAGAAATTGAGAAGGAAAGTGGCTCCAGGTGGTACAGGAATTGAACCCACACCGTTAGCATCACTCTACATCCTACACCACTGTGTCCCCCACTTACCACTCACTCAGTCTGACATTACTCCAGACCCATAGCAAACTGCTGGTTCCCTCACAATTGAAGCAACCCAGTCAGTTTTATAGGGTTAGGCAATAAATGCCAGTTTCACCAGTGATGCCTACTTCCTGTGAATTAATTTTAAAAAGTGCGTGTGGAGTATTGCTGTAATATCTCCTGTACATATGAATTGGGCACTGAGTGCTGCATGTTTAGCAGAACATTTAAGGCCACTTGGCCTGGCTTAACAACTGGATTTACAGTTTTTTTCCTGAGATTTTTCACCCTGACCCTCTTTTCCTCACCATCAGAGGAGATAGTGCAATACCAGCTGTGCCTTGAAGGAACATCTGAGGATGGAAGCTCTTGTATTTAATGAAAATCCAGTTCGAATGTTGATGGTGATGTGATGTTTTCAAGACGGCAAGATAACAGTGCTTTGACTTGTCTTCTAACTGTAATATTGAGTTAGATTCAAGAGGTTTGCTCGTGAATCCTCCTCCTCTGACATGGAGCTGTACGCACAGAGCATGTGTCGGAAGGTTGGAGGCAAAACCAATTATTCTTTACATGTTAAACTGTTAGAAAACACAATGATGGACTGTGACAGCTGTCAGCTTTAATAACTCTCCTCTCCCCACCCTCCTGGTTGCTCCTTACAAGCCAAAACTCTCAGGGTTTTGAAATTCCTGGTGACAAAAATGTATGCACATCTTCTCAAAGCAGTGTTGCCAGCCGCCATTACCTGGAGCAGAATGGGGGAGGTGCTGATGAAGTCAATTAACAATTAATTTAAAGAGATTCCGCATCAATCCAAACATTGGATGGCACAGTGGCTCAGTGGTTAGCACTGCTGCCTCACAGCACTAAGGACTTGGGTTCGATTCCACCCTCTGTGTGGAATTTGCATATTTTCCCTGTGTCTGTGTAAGTTTCCTCCAGGTGTTCTGGTTTCCTCCCACAGTCCAAAGATGTGCAGGTTAGGGTGGATTGTCCCATAGTGTCCAGCGATGTGCAGACTAGGTGGGTTAGCCATGGGAAACGCACAGTTACAGGGACTGGGTG
Source organism: Rhincodon typus (assembly GCF_021869965.1). Taxonomy (NCBI): domain Eukaryota; kingdom Metazoa; phylum Chordata; class Chondrichthyes; order Orectolobiformes; family Rhincodontidae; genus Rhincodon; species Rhincodon typus. The sequence continues at coordinate 4,239,166 of NC_063362.1, forward strand.
GGATGCTCTTTGGAAGGGCGCTGCAGACTTGATGGGCTGAATGGCCTGTTTCCACACTATAGGGATTCTATGAAAAGAATTACGAGCTGACTTTCTCCTCTTAGATGAACCTAGAGGCAGGAGTAGGCCCTTCCGCCCCTCATGTGTACTTCCCCCTTCTAGTTCATGGTTGATCGTCTCCCTCAATGCTATTGTCCTGAGCTAGCCCCATATTCCATGATGTCCATAGTCTCTGACTTGTGCCACCTGAAGGTAGCAGCTTGTTCTGCAGTGACCAAGAGCTCTTCACTCCCAATTCTCGTTCTGCATGCTGGAGGTGGGCATGGGGTGGGGGTGGAAATTATTGGGTAAATTGTGGACAGCAGGCCCTCCCTGATCACAGTTTTACTTCATCTTCGCACGCCCTGATTTGGCACATGAGCCTGAGCAGTTTTCTCCCTCAATAGCTTGACGGTTTTGAAAGAAATAGTGTCAGCCCTGCACTATCCCTACCAAGATCAGCACTGAGTGGGCACCTACCCAGTTACTATGGCTCAGAGATGCACCACATAGTTCATTCACCCATCAAAAGAAAGATTCCTTTTATAATTCCTTATCGCATTTTGCTAAACAGATGAAGGGAAAACTTATTTTGTCCTGTCGAATAACATTGTAGCCCCTTCAACAAGGAGCAAAAAAATGATAAACCTACCTTAAAAGTCCAATTGACAGCTCCCCAGGATGTGAGACTTAAGCTGGAAAATATAGACAGGCCTGTGAGCTGACATTTTTACAGCACCTTTTGTGACCACAGGCTACCTCAAAGCCTGTACATCCAGGGAAGTACTTTTTGAAATGTAGTTACTACTGGCAGATAGGAAGCGTAGCAACCAGTTTTCACACGGCAAGCTCCCACACACAGCAACAGGATAATGAGCAGATCATCCACCTTGTGATGTTGACAGGAGGATAAATATTGGCTAGATCTCTGAAGGGTCCTCCCTGCTCTTTATCCAACTAGAGGCGCGGGATCTTTTACATCTGCCCGAGCAAGTTGCCAGGGGGCGAAATTGTAATATTTAAACAAAATGGTGTTTTTATTCACCTTGAGTATTTTTATCGACCGATTGTGAAAGTGTGGAGGGTGAGGGTGAGAAAAGGATGGTGTGACTGGGGAGGGGACTGCGGCAGGTGGGAGTTCATGTGAAAATGCATCCAGTCGGAATTGGCCACACTAACCATCCACAAATTTACCAAGGACCCTGAAGGCCACATTTAGCACAAACACCATGAGGGTGAAACGCTCCTTAATTACAGCAGAGAGAGAAACCAGTGAGGAATTGGGTCACATCCCAGTTTCCCGACGGTCCACCGAATCAGCCCAGTTAATCTCAATTTTCCAAAAACAAGCCAGTTTCCTTTTGCAGTCTGCAAGTGAAACTGTGAGAGGTAAAGAAAGTGGATCCATTCACTTCTCTGATGAGTCATTGCTGGGGTTTTAAGAACAACTTAGTAAGGAAAGCCCCCGAAATGTGTCCTCTATAAAACCGGGTGCTCAATTAAAACAAGGCGAGACACGGCACGGAGGAGATGACTTTGTACATACAGAGTCAAGCTATGAGCAGAGAGCATTTTTGAAAACTTTGTTTAATGTACTGAGAAGCCATTGACTCGAACATTTAGCGAAATTGATTTTCCTGACATTGATGAACTCCCTTTATTTAGCCCCTGTATTAATTACTTTTTACAAATTAATTTAGCAGCTGTAAAACCAGAGAGCTGTGCTGAATGTCCCTGCAATGTTTAACTCTTTGGTTTCCACCCCTTTCTCCATCCCTGCTCCCGCCCCCCACCCCCCCCACCCCCAGGGGAGACATCGACACTCCATGACTATGCAGCAACCACGATGAATGAATTCCTGGGGATGTTTGGCTACGATGACCAGAATGTCAGGGATGAGCTGGCCAAGAAGATCAGTTTTGACAAGTTGAACGCCACTACCTCAGAGACCTACCCAGCAGCCTCCCCGAGCGAGGACAGCTTAGCTCGGAGGGTGCGCATTTCCAAATACGAGGAATACATTCGGAAGCTCAAGGCAGGGGAGCACCTGCCCAGGCTGCTCCCGGTTCCCAAAGCTGAGGATTCGAGCTCCCGGACACTTGGAGGGAAGGATCCGGTCCCAGCTGGAGGCCAGTTCCCTGGGCAGGAAGCCCCCATTCGCCACGACGCCAAGCCCACTGCCCCCACTGCCCCTTCCGGCTCCTCGGCCCAGGCACACGGCCTTCTCTCTCGCGCTTCCAAGTACGACTACTTCATTCAGAAGCTGAAGATCGGCGAAAGCATCCGGCCCCAGAACGGCAACAGCTACAAGAGGCCATCAAAGTACGACCTGGAAAATGTGAAGTACCTGCACCTCTTCAAGCCGGGTGAGGGTGACCCGGACATGGGGGGCGCCATCGCCTTCAAAACTGGAAAGGTGGGCCGCCCATCCAAGTACGACATTAAAAACATCCAGAAGCTGGCCATGGGGAAGGCTCCCACCAACCCCGGCATCACCCCTCTGTCGAGCAGCCCTTGTGCACTGGCCGCGAGTGTCGAATCCACCGCCTCGGCTGGCTTTGGCAGCACCGACCTTCTGAAGTCCAGTTTCTCCAAGGCCGACTCCATTACAACTGGAACTGTCTCGACAGTCAAGTAAGGTTTACTCTTTACCTATTCATTTCACCGAATCTGGTCAGTTTTATGGTTCTTAGGGCTGGAGGGATCACAAGGTATGGGTGAAGAAAGCAGGAACAGGGGACCGAGTTGGATGATCAGCCATGATCATATTGAATGGGTTAGCAGGCTTGAGGGGCTAAATGGCCTACTCCTGCTCTTATTTTCTATGTTTCTACGTCTCAAAGATCAAACAATCTTTCCAATCAGGTGGCATTGCATTTTGGGTTTAATCCCGTACAGGCACATCAGTTACCATCATCTCAGTTCCTCGGGATGTGGAACAGTCTGCCACATTGAGTGGCCAAGGAGAATCACAGGGGTGTATTTAAACCTCATGAGGGAGAAGGGAATCAGAGGGTGTGTGATGAGGTTGAGGTGGTGCCATAAGAACATAGGCCATTCAGCCCATCCAGTCTGTGCCACAATTCACAAAGATCATTGCTGACCCAATTGCAGAATCAATAACATCATTCCCATTGACAGCCAATTGCTGTTAGTCAAGGGAGAGGTGGGGTGGGAGTGATCATGTCATTACACCCTGGCTAATATTCTGGGACAAAGGTTCAAATCCCACCTTGGCAAAATTTGAATGCAATAAAAATCTAGAATGAAATTCTGGTAACCACTGTAATATAAAAAAAAACTCATCTGGTTCACGACAGGCATTTAGAGAAGGAAATCTGCTCCCCTTACCTGGTCTGGCCTACAATGTCACTCTTAACTGCTCTCTGGGCAATTAGGGATGGCTACTGAATGTCAACCTAACCAACAAAGCTCACAGATTCCCATTAATGATTATAATAAAAGTATCTATCTCAGCCTTAAAAGTATCCACTGACCTGGCACCCACTGTTCGCTGTGAATGATTTTTCCAAAGACTCATGACCTTCACCCCCACCCCGACTCTAATCGAATCTAGTTAAACCTAGTTCTAGTCTTCCTCCACAAAGGGAAACATTCTCGGGGCCTCATTCAGCAGTGGGAGCAAGTTGAGTATGAGCTGTCTAGGCCTGAACATGTCTATTTTATTGAAAAATATTGAATTTCCTTTGAATTCTTATGGGAAAAGGTTCCGGGTAACCTAGAGATGGTAAGTAGCGATCAGAACGGACAAATAACTGTAGTGGGCAGTCTTTTGTCCAATACTTTAGTGAAGGTGATAAACCCAATTAAGTTAAAACATCATTAAGATAATGGACAGGGGGAATGTCATGTGAGCACATCAGTGCTCACCAGCTAATGGGGCCAGTAGGATATTCAATGCTTATGTGTGTCTCAAGTCCAGCCTGTCAGATATGACTTTACTGCAGAAAAGTGGCATAAACAGCGAGGATAGTAAATAATGGTGCACACTAATAAATTGTAGAGCATCAGTGTGTATGCGTCACTGTGAAAAATAATTCCAATCATATTGTATTCAAAATGAATGAGCCTATTATGTTGAAAATTGGTTTTCATCTCAAAGCACAGGGTCCATTTTATTTTGAGCTAGTAAAATGTTCTCTGATTACATTAATAATGATTTTAACCTTTACAGATACACTCAGGCAGGTGGCTGATCACTCTGACTGGCTAGAGGTGTCCGTGTTGTTCTGTACTTGGGTGCAGCATCGGTTAACGTGTTTGTGCAGCATTTCTTTTGATTGCTCCGTTGTGCAGGCGTTTGAAATAAATAGACTGACAAATGGGAATGAAATAGCACACTGTAACTTTATGGTGAACCCCAAGAGTAAATGGAAGTAGTTTGGATGAAACAGACAGCTTAAATGTGTGTGTCTGTGTGTGTCTTTGTTTTTGCATGTGTAAGTATTTGCACATGTGTGTGCACATGTGTTTGCTTATGTGTCTGAGCATGTCTGTGTTTTTGCATGCATGTGTGTTGCATGTGTGTGTGTTTGCATACACATGTGATTGGGTATATGCATTTGTGTTTATATGTGTGTTTGCATGTGTCTGTGTGTCTGTGTCTGTGTGTGTGTGTATGTGTGTGTGAGAGAGAGTGTGTGCATGTTTCTTTGTGTGTGTCTGTATGTGTGTGTGTATGTGTGTGAGAGAGAGAGTGTGCGTGTGTCTGTGTGTGTGTCAGTGTGTGAGTGTGTGTGTGTCTGTGTGTGTGTGTATTTGTGTGTGAGAGAGAGTATGTGCATGTGTCTTTGTGTGTGTCTGTGTGTGTTTGTGTCTGTGTGTGTATGTGTGTGAGAGAGAGTGTGTGCGTGTGTCTTTGTGTGTGTCTGTGTCTGTGTGTGAATGTGTATGTGTGTGAGAGAGAGAGTGTGTGCGTGTGTCTTTGTGTGTGTCTGTGTGTGTGTGAGAGAGATTGAGATGAACCGTTGAGTTGCCTTTGAGCTGGAGCAGATACTAAGGGTGATGTTCTGTCGCACCAAAGATCAGTATCAGGTGGCGAAAAGCAACTTACTGATAGAGATTCTCAATCTTCCACCTTCAGGCAGGATTCAGAACAAGATTTAGTCCATGAGTTACACAGTCACTTTCTCAAAAGCCCTTACACTCAAACAATATTTTACGAAAAGGGATTGCTCAGTCTGAATCAGTGACCAGTCTCAGAACCTAGCATTACCAACTTTAGACAGAAACCTTGTATTTATGCACAATTTATGAAGTGCAGCCCCTGTTGTAAGGTGGGAAATACAGCAGCCAATTTTGGCACAGCTAGCTCCCACAAACAGCATTATGCCAATGATCAGGCCATCTGTTTTTTTATAATGTTGATTAAGGCATAAATATTGGTCAGGGCACTAGGGAAACTTCCCTGCCTTTCTTCAAAACAGTGCTGGGGGATCTTTTACACCCAACCTTTGGTTTAATGCCTCACTGAAAAGACAGCACCTCAACAGTGCGACACTCCCTCAACACTGACCCTCTGACAGTGCAGCACTCCCTCAATACTGTCCCTCCAACAGTGCGGCACTCCCTCAGCACTGACCCTCTGACAGTGCGGCACACCCTCAGTACTGACCCTCCGACACTGTGGCACTCCCTCAGTACTGACCCTCTGACAATGCAGCGCTCCCTTGGTACTGACCTTCTGACAGTGCAACACTCCCTCAATACTGTCCCTCCAACAGTGCGGCACTCCCTCAGCACTGTCCCTCTGATAGTGCGGCACTCCCTCAGCACTGACTCTCTGACAGTACGGCACACCCTCAGTACTGACCCTCCGACACTGTGGCACTCCCTCAGTACTGACCCTCTGACAGTGCAGCACTCCCTCAGCACTGACCCTCCAATAGAGCAGCACTCCCTCAGCACTGACCCTTCAATAGAGCAGCACTCCCTCAGCACTGACCCTCCAATAGAGCAGCACTCCCTCAGCACTGACCCTCCGATAGTGTGGCACTCCCTCAGCACTGACCCTCTGACAATGCAGCGCTCCCTTAGTACTGACCCTCTGACAGTGCAGCACTCCCTCAATACTGTCCCTCCAACAGTGCAGCACTCCCTCAGCGCTGACCCTCCAACAGTGCGGCACTCCCTCAGTACTGACCCTCCGACAGTGTGGCACTCCCTCAGCACTGACCCTCTGACAGTGCGGCACTCTCTCAGCACTGACCCTCCGACACTGTGGCACTCCCTCAGTACTGATCCTGTGACAGTGCAGTGCTCCCTCAGTACTGACCCTCCGACAGTGCAGCGCTCCTTCAGTACTGATCGTCTGACAGTGCAGCACTCCCTCAGTGTTGCACTGGGAAGGTCAGCCTTGGGTTTTGTGCTGAAACCTTGAAGTGAGGCTTGAATCTACAGGTGACAGTGTTACCAACTGAGCCACGGCTGTCTCCAACTTGACAGAAAGTAAGAGTGTGGCCTGAAGCTTTTATACCTTGGGACTTTTTCAGGACAAGGAAGCTGCCGTATAAAATGCACATTGTGGGATTTTTGTTGCCAATGATTTACTGAGTTACATTGACCATGGTCTGAATCCCTGCCCCATCCGACCAGTGAGAACGGGAAATAACTGGAAAAGTTCTGTCTGGAGAACAACACCCCTCCTTCTTAACCAGCTGTCAGTTAAATACTGGGCAAGAAGTGTAATGGATGGCTGTATTGACTCACCAGCAATGAAGACCCTCAAACAGTCAATTAGTGACATTTCGAGGGCCTGGCAGATGGGTATGATCCTAGATTCCCGGTGGGGATGCCAGTGTGCCCTGATTGCGGAACAGGGTGGAGCCTCTGGTTTCCCCGATGTCTGATCACAACCTTCACCCTGTTACAAGAAAATAAAAATTACAACTTCTCCCTCAATCCCAGGATCCACTCTGCAGTAGTCCTTGACAGGCAGCCTTTAGGACCCAGATGCTCTGATTGGTGCCTGATAGCACACTGCCTGTCAATTCATAACAAATTGTCTGCATACTGACGAGGATGGGGTCGTCAATGGCGAACAAACTCGTCCCCATACTTGGTAAGAAGCAAAATTCCTGACAAAAGTTCCCAGTTTTGTTTCCAGTTTGAGTTCAAGAGTTTTGGTCTTTTCTTGAAATTCCTTCCTCTGATCAGTACAGACTCAGATGGAGCTGGAGGCACAGGGCCTGGGGCTGTTTAAATTAAAGCTGGCCAAGTTCCCCAGTTTTCACACGTCACTCTGATATTTCCCCACCTGCTTTCTCTGGGGTTTAACACCTCTGTCGCTGTTGGGATCTGTTTTATTCATTTCCTTCGACAGCAGCTTCCAAACCCATGACCACTTCCATCCAGAAGGACAGGGGCAGCAGATACATGGAAACACCTCACCGTGCAAGGTCCCCCTGAGCCACTCACCATCCTGATTTAGAAATATATTGCCGTTCCTTCACTGTCGCTGGGGAGACTAGGACTTGAGGGCACAGCCTTAGAGTAAAGGGAAGACCTTTTAGAACGGAGATAAGTCAAAACTTCTTCAGCCAGAGAATGGTGAATCAATGGAATTCACTGCCACAGAAGGCTGTGGAGGCCAGGTCATTGAGTATATTTAAGACTGAGAGAGATAGGTTCTTGATTGTCAAGCGAATCAAGGGTTATGGGGGAGAAAGTGGGAGAGTGGGGTTGAGACACTTATCAGCCATGACTGAATGGTGGAGTAGACTCGATGGGCTGAATGGCCTAATTTCTGCTCCTATGTCTTATAATTTCCTCCCTAACAGCATTGTGGGTCTACCTGCAGCACATGGACTGCAGTGGTTCAAGAAAGCAGCTCACCAACACCTTCTCATGGGGCAACCAGGGATGGGCAATAAATGCTGGGCCCGGCCAGCAATGCCCAAGTCCCAAACAAAAATCAGTTATGGTCCTAACGTCACCAATGGTCCTTTGCCCTGGAAAGAGTCCACATTCTGTGTCTTGGCCAAAGTAACCAAGAGGCCATAGCTGCCTGCTCTCTTTGGCCTCTTCTTAAGGGGTCAATAAACCTCTCTTGCCTGCATTATGCCACCTCCCCAGTAGCAGATCACCCTGAAACCACTGCACCACAACTTCCCTCAAGCAAAGTGGGATCTCTGTGGGTCACTGACACCTCCCTTCCAGGCCTTTCCATGGACATCTCCATGTCAACCAGGCCCAGTCATTAAAGTCAACACAGATTGGCCACTGCACACAATCCCCTCTGTCTGCCTGTCAGAATTAAAACACCCCTGATAGGTTTACGTCAAACAGATAACCAGGTTGGTCAGTAAAATAACAACATCAATCAACTACCTACCCTTATATAGTGCCTATGGTGTGATGAAATGCCCCAAAGGTGTTTCTTAAGAGTGTTATAAAACAAAATGTGACATCAAATCATATAATGAGGTATTAGTTCAGGGATCAGAAGCTCAGTCCAAGATGCTGGTTTGAAGGAGCCTCGTACATGGGGAGAGAGATTGGAGAAAGGCAACAGGAAGCATGGACCCCCCCAGTGGAGCATCGATTCAAAATGGAGACGGATAAGACACCAGAAATGGAGGAGATTACCAAGATAGGGACGGGTGTGAGGCCTTGGAGGGACTTGAAAAACAAGGAGGAAAACTTTCAAGTTAAGACAGCAGTTGCCTTGGAGCCAGTGAGGACACAGGTGATGGTGTGAATCATCATAGAATCCCTACAATGTGGAAGCAGGCCCTTCAGCCCAAAAAGTCCACACCGAATCTCAGAGCATCCCACCCAGACCCATCCCCCAATAACCCACCTAATCTACACATCCCTGAACACTACAGGCAATTTAGCACGGCCAATCCACCTAACCTGCACATCTTTGGACTGTGGGAGGAAACCGGAGCACCCGGAGGAAACCCACGCAGAATGTGCAAACACCACACAGACAGTCGCCCAAGGCTGGAATCAAACCCGGGTCCCTGGCACTGTGAGGCAGCAGTGCTAACCACTGTGCCACCATGAATGTGATTTTCTGAGTTCAGACAATGGCAATGGAATTTTGGGTGACTGCATGTTTGTGGAGGGGCAGCAGAATGTGGCTGAGCAGCCAGGAGTGTGTTGGAAACATTGAACTTACAGATAATGATGGCCTAAAGGAGGATGTCAGCAACAGGTGGACTGAGGTGGAGTGGAATCGGGAAATGTTACTGAGAAAGAAATAGGTAATCTTCGTAGTGGCCAGGGTAAATGGCAGAAATGTGATCCCTGGGTCAAGTGTGATGCCAAGATTGTAAATAGTCTAATTGAGTGTCAGACTATTGCCAGGGCAGAAGGATGGAGTCAGTTGCTAAAGGAATGAAGTTTGGAGTGGTGACCAAAAACAATGGCTTTGGTCTTCCCAGTATTTGATAGGAGGAGATTTCTGTTCATCCAGAACTGAATGTTGGATAATGTAGCAACAGTGGAGGAGTCGAGAAGGGAATAATGACAGAGAATGCTGGAGAAGCTCAGCAGGAGGAGCGAGAAACAGAGTTAATGCTTTGAGTCTGGTCTGACTCTTCTTTAGTTCTGTAGAGTGGAGCTGGGTGTGCGTGTGAATTAATAAGAGTGAATTCAGGATTGCTGGTTATTCCAGGCCCTTTGAGTGGAAATGGGCAGCAGCAGATGAGGGACTGACACCTTTCTGAGAAATGAAAAAGTCACTGATTCCCAGAAAAGAAGGAGTGAGGGTAATACAGTAAAGAGCTCATTTCAAACATGGCAAGAAAACATATCTCTCTCTCATCAACTGAGATGTTACAGTGGTTATATTTGTTGGAATTATGGACATGACAATGCGATACTGGAATTTACAATAGTAGAGAATCTGGCCCGGTAACTGTCAGTTTGGGATCCTCCCTGTAGTTGCCAGACACTGTAAAGTGCTGAGCGGCACGGTCAGTAAACACTGTGCAGTCCCAATGTTGGAAAGCTCTGATACAAACTGTACTGATTGGCTCACCCTGGTTTGTGCAGCAGAGTCTCAGGCCAGGGGCAACTTGTTTGGAAGATCAGGCTCCGGATCGGCAGCTTCCAAATTCACGTGGAGCCAATGAACCATGTGTCCACCATGACATAATCCACATGGTGCATTCTATATGACACCTTCTATACAGCATTCCATATGTTACCTTCTATCTGATACATTCTAGGTGATACATTCCACATGGCAGATTCCACATGATGCATTCTATATGACACATTCTACGTAGCACATTTTATGTAGTGCATTCAATACAACATTCTATATATTGTACTCTATATGTTTCATTCTATATGATGCACTCTTTCTGACACATTTCATGTGATTAATTCTATATGAACATTCTACATGATGCACTTCTTGTGATGCATCCTATATGGCATATTCTATACAGTATACCTCCATGGGTGTTCAATCTTCATGTTTCTGATGGAGGAGATAATGCTTTGCCTCCTGTGTTTGCTGGACATCAGACAGTCTGTGTATTCCTCTGAGGGTTGTTCATCACTGAGGAGACTGGGCAGCGAGCAGTCGGGATTTCAGTGACAGCTGAAATAATCTCTTAAACAGTATTTTAACTTTCCTGTCGTTTGATGTCTTAACGAGGTCCTTCTGACTGCAAAGGTGTCATATGCTTACTGACTTCCAGCTTACAGTCAATACATGAGTTGTTAACTTTGTTTTAAATCTCTCACACAGCCGCCTTTCCAAAGCTGAACCTTCGCTGGATGACTCCGCGGGGTACGTATTTTGTGATCCTTACTGATCTTACCCATAAACTCTGCAGCTTTAACCATGATCAGTTCAGGAAGTGAATCTTACTCAACTTCTGCTGCTGCTCATAATGTTCTCGAGCACTGCTCCGTTACTGTAATCGCAATTTATGATTGCAGCCATACAGCTACAAAAAATTATTGTAATGACTATAACTCCTCCAGCATTGACCGTCAACTCCAGCTCATAGACTTTGCCAGTGTATTTATTTTGCTCACATTTCCAGCAATGTTGAAAGGCTTTAACCCAAAAGATGGGAATTTTCAGGCTCATGTTTGAGAGCCTCAGCAAACCGCAATGTCAGTGAGCTGTTCGTTCAGTTTATACACTGCATATCCCAGGATGTGAACAAGGTTAAGTTTTGTTCATATTTGCTCACATATTGAAATAAATGTATTGGCTTATGATTTTAAGGAGACACTACATTAAATATACTTTCTCTTTCAATTTAAGATAGTTATTGATGAAAGCAATTAATGCTGTTTGCTTTACTGTCTTCAAATTTTCCTCTTCCGAGTTCAAAACAAAATAGGGCAGGCAGTTCGGTGCAAACTGGCCCTCAATACAAGAACAAGCAACAATTTCTTCTACCTAATCTTCGCTAAGAAGATTAAAGACATCATCTTTAGTCCACACCACAAGTTTCAGCCCCTCGGGACTCACTCCATTTCTCTCTGTGACCCCGGCTGACCTTTCTACAACATACTTGTGCCTTCATCAAGACTGTCCATTCCCTGCTCCGTGACAGTGCCCAACTTCCCCTCATGACCTCAGCTGATCCACTGCTGAAACCCTCACCTGTACCTTTGTTGTCTCTGGTCCTGACACGTCCTGCCCCAAACTCAGGATCGATCAGAACCTGCTGGGCACCTCACCATTTGCACCAAGGCCCCTTCAATTATTACTAATGCCCTCACTGACCCACACTGGCTCCCAGGGAAATAATCCCTCAATTTTAAATTCTCATCCTAGTTCCCAAATCTTTCCTCTAGCTAAACATTATGGAGCATTGATGATGCAGTGCTCATGCCATTGGCCTAGTAATCCAGAGGCCCAGGCTAATGGCTCAGAGACACGGGTTCAGATCTCACCAGGGCACCTGAGGGAATTTCAACAAAACGAATCAATCTGGAAATAAAAGCTTCTCTGAATGATTGAGGTCATGAATTGATTGTTGCAAGAACCCATCTGGTTCATTAATGCACTTCAGGGAAGGATACCTGGTCTGGCCTCCATGTGACTCCAGACCTGCAGCAATGTGATTGACTATTAACTGCCCTCTGAAAGGGGCACTCAGTTCAAGGCAAATTAGGGATGGCCAACAATACCCACATCCCATGAAAGAAAAAACAAATCTCTTTGATCATCTCCAAAGTCCTACAACTCTGGTCCCTCACCTTCCCAGATTTTATTCACTATGCCAGTGGCAGCAGTGCCCTTGGGTGCCAAGGACCCAAGCTCTGGAATTCCTTCCCCAATCCTCTGTGCCTCTCTCTCCACCTTTTGGCTGCTCCATAAAAAAACTCTTTATGCTTTGATTGTGTGCCCTGATATCCGCTAACAAGACACAGTGTCAAATGTTGACTGATGACTCTCTTGTGGAGCCCTTTGGAATATTTCACCACAATTACTATTGTCATTGCTGCCACAAAATTGGAATAATGCAGACTTTGACATTCAGCACTTATCTCCAGAACAAATTCATAATCTTCACCATTCCACCAGAACTAGGGAAAAGCATGCCAATGGCTTGATTTGGAAGGATTATGGGATCGGCAGGAATCACAAGTGCCAGGCTTCACTCTCTGAGCTGGTGATCCTCAGTTGGAAATCCAGACCAGATGATTCAGATGGATCTGGATGTGAGATAGGAATTTGGACAATTCTGCCATTCCTGAATCTCATCCAGTGACTCAATTTAGTATCCTAGGCCCAAACATCTTCAGTTACTTCATCAATGACCTTCCCTCCATCAGAAGGTCAGAACGGGGGATGTTCGCCAATGATTGCACAATGTTCAGCATCATTTGCAACTGCTCAGATATTGAAGCAGTCTGTGTTCAAACGCAACAAGATCTGGACAATATCCAGGCTTGGGCTGACAAGTGGCAAGTAACATTTCACATCAGTCAAGTGCCAGGCAATGACCATCTCTGATAAGAGAGAATCTAACCACTGCCCCTTGACATTCAATGGTGTTACCATCACTGAATGCTCCACTTTCAACATCCTGGGGGTTATCATTGACCAGAAACTCAACTAGACTCACCGCATAAACACAGTGGCTACAAGAGCAGTTTGGAGGCTGGGAATACTGTGGTGAGTAACTCACCTCCTGACTCCCCAAAGCCTGTCCACCATCTAAAAGGCACAGGTCAGGAGTGTGATGGAATACTCCCCACTTGCCTGGATGGGTGCAGCCCCAACAACACTCGAGAAGCTTGACACCATCCAGGACAAAGCAGCCCGCTTGATTGGCACCACATCCACAAGCATCCACTCCCTCCACCACCGACGCTCAGTTGCAGCAGTGTGTACTATCTACAAGATGCGCTGCAGAAATTCGCGCAGGTTCCTCAGAAAACATGTTCCAAACCCACGGCCACTTCCATCTAGAAGGACAAGGCAGCAGATACATAGGAACACCATCACCTGCAGGTTCCCCTCCAAGACACTCACCACCCTGACTTGGAAATATATCACTGTTCCTTCATTGTTGCTGGGTCAAAATTGTGGAATTCCCTCCCTAATGACACTGTGGGTCTACCGACAGCACATGGACTGCAGCAGTTCCAGAAGGCAGCTCAGCCCCACCTTCTCAAGGGGCAACTTGGGACAGGGCAATAAATGCTGGCCTAGCCAGTAACGCCCATGTCCCACGAGTGAATACAAATTAAATTCTTGTGTGCTTGCCTCAGACAATCCATAATGTGGAGGTGCCAGTGTTGGACTGGGGTGGACAAAGTCAGAAGTCACACGACACCTGGTTATAGGCCAACACGCCTGTTTGAAGTCACAAGTTTTCATAGCATAGTCCCTTCTTCAGGTTCATGTGATGAAGGAGCAGCACTCCGAAAGCTTGTGACTTCAAACAGGCGTGTTGGACTATAACCAGGTGTCGTGTGACTTCTGACTTAGGCAATCCAGTTTGATCTTTATCCTGGGTCACATGCTGGTCCTCATCATCATGGTTAAGAATGACACTTGGAGCCAAGTGCCAATGAGTTAACAATGAACGATGGAACAAAGGACCCAACCAGCTGCTTCCGGTGAAAACCAAACATCCAGAAGAGCAATTTGATTGCAGAGGTCACTCCCCTGAGCCTTCTGTCAAAGTTCATGGACCACTTTGGTCCACCTAACCTAGGAATAGCAGCTGACCAGGGAAAAGACAGGAATGACAAAATATCTCAAAGTGTATTTGTAGAAGGTTTAACTCTGTTCATTACTTTCTCTGCAGGAGACTGCCCAGTTCGAATGTATCTGCAGTAAACCGGTAAGAATAAGATTATGCCTTGCTGATTCAGAGGGTGTGTGCTGTTGGGGGTTTTGGGGAGCTGTTGGACAGTGGGAGAGAGCTAAGTACGAAGGCATTGAGCCCCCTTCCTAATTCAGGGGGGTGGAGCTGAACCTCTTTCAGGTGTCTGAGCAACAGATCGTTTCCGAGGGTTGGGATTGTGCTAATCCGGGTGGATTTTGCCATTCTATTCATGAGCTGGAGAAGCTCACATTAAAGGAAAGAAAGGATTTGCATTTCTGTAGGGTCTTGCTCATCCTCAGGGTGTCATGAGGCATTTTGCAGCCAACTGGGTACTTTCAAGAGCTGGTCCTTTGCTTTGTAGATAAATTCAGCTACTAATTGGTACTCAACAAGATCGGGTATAAACCCATAAAATACAGGAGCAGAATTACACCATTCAGCCCATTGAGTCTGCTCTGCCTTTCGATCATGGCTGATATATTTCTGAATCCCATTCTCGTGCCCTCTCCCTGTAACCCTTGATCCCCTTACTAATCAAGAACCTATCTGTCTCTGTCTTAAACAGACTCAATGACTTGGCCTCCACAGAATAACCAACCTTTTGCTGAAGAAATTCCTCCTCATTTCAGTTCTAAAGAGTAATCTCTTCACTCTGAGGCTGTGCCCTTGGGTCCTAGTCTCTCTTACTAGTGGAAACATCTTCTCCACGCCCACTCTTTCCAGGCCGCTCAGTATTCTGTAAGCAGATTGCAAAATGAAGACCCAGGGACCTGAGTAGGAATGAGTCAAATTCCATTCCAGTGCGTGGTCTTGACATTACAGTGTTGTGGCCCCTCAAGCAGGAAACTGGAGGATGGGTGGGGACTGATCCCTGGCCTTCCCCTGAATATTTCAGGCATGACACCAGGCCTGACTCACTCCTCCTTGAGCACTTTGGCCAACCAGAGACGATAGTCAGTTCTAGCCTACCTGCCTTGTAATGATAGAAACTCATCACTCTATGTCCCAGCGCGGTTGGGGGTCAGGAGGTGACAGGGCAGAGGTTCAGGGATCAGTGGGGTACAGAATTGTAATGGACTAAGGGAAGAGAATTTTTAAAAACCGAAAGAACTGCAGATGCTGTAAATCAGAAACAGAAACAGAAATTGCTGGATAAGCCCATCAGGTCTGGCAGCATCTGTGGAGAGAAATCAGAGTTAATGTTTCGAAACATTAACTCTGATTTCTCGCCACAGATGCTGCCAGACCCACTGAGCTTGTCCAGCAATTTCTGTTTTTGTAAGGAAGAGAATTCCTTTTTCTCTCAACTGTGCTGAGACTTTTCATGTTCTTAGAGAAAAAAAAATCCTCATCTCCGTCTTAAACAGGTGCCCCCTTAACTTTAAACTATGATCCTTATTTCTAGATACTCTCACAAGGGGAAACATCCTTTGCACATCCACCCAGTCAAGTGCCCTTGGGATCTTACAAGTTTCAAGATATAAACTGAAATTAGTGTTTTAATTTCAGCTTTCTGAGGGCCGTGATAAACCTGTCCCTACTGAACCTCAAACCAAGTCACTTCAAAACATTCAAATAAAATAAAAGAACTGTTGAACAAAAACACAAGTTGCTGGAATAGCTCAGCAGGTCTGGCAGTGTCTGCGGGGAGAAAGCAGAGCTAATGATATCGGTCCAGTGACCGTGTTCTGAAGCATTCTGGAACAAAACATTGGCTCTGTTTCTCTCTCCACAGCTGCTACCAGACCTGCTGAGTTTCTCCATCACTTTCTGTTTCTGTTACACTTTAAAACATTGTCATTGAAATACTGCATCACCACAGGAAGCAGAATTGAAACATATCGACATCAGAATGTAGAAAATCAATGTATGAATCAGATTTCAATGGATGTCCTGTGCCAAAATTGGGATATTGTCCTGCAATTTCACATTTATGAGATAAAATATCAGTTACACACCTGGAATGCCACACATCCATTTATTCTTCACACTGACTCATCCATTCAGTTTTCTCCCTGAAGCAATTCCAGATATTTCACACACTCACCATCCGTGTGTAAGGGAGTCATTCCAAGATTTATGGATTGTCGGTGGATGATAATGAGACCTAATAAAGGGATGCACCCAAATATACTGACAGAACCATCAATTCATCTTGAAGCCACATTGTGTAGAATTCACCTTTAGCTCCCAGTCATTCAATCTGTAAATGGTTCTAATTGTAGATGAAGAGAGAAATTGAAGGGTTAAAATCTGTCAAGCATTGTTCTCATAATCATTCTACTTTAAATCTATAATGGAGGTGAAGTTTCAATACTTAGACATTTAAACATCCAGAAACTGTCTCAGCCAGAAAGACAGACTATGAAATGAGCATTGACTCTCAGAGTCATCCTGTCGGTTTATATTTTTTGTTCAAACGTGAAACTTATTGAAATCAAACCTTCCTTTTCCTTTACTTAAAAAAACATAGGAACGGACTGTCATCAGAGAAGCCAGGTGCCATGACTGATGATGCGAATATTTACCAAAAGTACATTGCCAGGTATGCAAATTTTATATTAAATAAAAATATGTTTTCTTTTGAAGCAAACACAGCCGAGCTTTTATTGTTGATTGTTGGCTGCATTTCAAAGTCATTTAGTAATTTGCAAAACATACCACTTGGCATATTTTGAGTGGAGGCTTTCACAGAATGGCAGACTGGTTGATACATAATATTCAAGACATTGTCCCTTTAACTGCTGAGTGCAACTAAACATAGTGTCTTGGGAAAACGCTGCCGTCAGTGGAGGCTGGTACGCAGCACAGACTAGTCCTCAAGCCTCCTCATCTCGAGTATGCACTGTTGTAAGGACTGTGAGTCAGAGATAGATACTGCGCATGAACCCAGTGGCACACAGAACATTGAGCTCCCTCTGACGCTGAGGAGAAACCTTTTTCACGTGAGGGTGGTGAAAATCTGGGATGGGGATTGAGGTGGGAAACCTCCCAACCTTTAAAATGTACTTGGATGAACATTTGAAATGTAACAATTCAAAGCAATGGGCCTGGTGCAGGAAAGCAGGACTAGTGCAGGTTGGATATGTTTTTGCTGGCATAGACCCAATGGGCTGAAGGACCCCTTCTGTACTGCATGGTTCTATGACTGAACTGAGAAGATAAATAATTCTAACAATCAATTACCTGCCAAATATTTGAATTGGAAGGCTTTGGTAATCGTTGGTGTTTGTATTGCCAATTGCTCCCCAAACTAGCCATCTCTGCTGCACCAATAAGAGCCCAGCTCAAGTGGTTTTCAGATGAAAGGGATGATTGGACAGAAAAGGAAATAATTTTAGATGTTGTTGTTCCCCTGATTCCAAACTGAGATAAAGAACAGGTTGGTCTTCACTGACGTGGACTCAATCCAACAAATACCTGCAAGATCCTGGGACATGATGAAAGTTTCATCTGGAGCCAAGTAGGCTGTAATGAATGGATGTGTTCACTTTAGGTAGAATGTGAAATGATTAATTGCCGTAAAATGTAAACGGGGCTCATTTTCAAGCTCCTCTGGGGTCTAAACCTGAACAAATTCAGCATTGTTGAGAGATGTCTCCTGTACTTCAAACATAGGGACACATAAAAGATTATTTTAACTCCTGCAAAATAAGACGAAACAGGCAACATCAATTCTCCATTGTCCCCTATAGTGATTGGAACAAGGGACAGGTGAATCTCATTGACTATGAGATTCTTGATTGGGGTGGTTAACCTGGGCAGATCAGGGAGTCCTGTCTGACCAATATAAACAGGGGATTCAGAAGGTCCACTTAGTCTAGGGAGTAGCTTTGTGGCGGTTGGTCAGAGTCCATGTAAATAAAGGGTGACTTGGTGACGAGATCCTGGTCTCTATACAGTTATTTCACCACCTCTCCTGATTTTTTTTAGTTTCTGTGTTGCCCTGAGCTGACAGCAGTCCTGTGGAGTGTCATGTGACCATTCTTCCATTTCCTCTTCTGTAAAGACAGAGGGTCACGAGTCAGTGGAACTTTCTTCTTCAAAGACAGTGCGAGCAGAGCCTTTGACTATTTTTAAGGTGGAGGTGGATCGAGTTTTGATGTACAAGGGAGTGAAATATTGGAAGGAGTAATCAGATCTGCTTTGATCGTTGTAAGTGGCAGAGCAGGTTCAAGATGCCAAGTGGCTATTCCTGCTCCTAACTCAAGTGTATTGTATGCACTTCCTCCTTGTGTCTGCTGGTTCCAGACCCCAGAGGAGCACATAGCTTGAAAATGAGCCCCGTTTACATTTTACGGCAATTAATCATTTCACATTCTACCTAAAGTGAACACATCCATTCATTACAGCCTACTTGGCTCCAGATGAAACTTTCATCATGTCCCAGGATCTTGCAGGTATTTGTTGGATTGAGTCCACGTCAGTGAAGACCAACCTGTTCTTTATCTCAGTTTGGAATCAGGGGAACAACAACATCTAAAATTATTTCCTTTTCTGTCCAATCATCCCTGCTCTGCTACAGTCATTATTGCTCCACTGATTATGAATCAAAACTCTAAGTTGGCTTCATTGGCCATCCTAGAACTTGTATGGACTGGATGGGTTTAATGGTCTCATTCCTCCTTGGAATCTCTCTATGACTAGAGTTTATTTGAATCAAACCATTGGGACTGCCATACACAGAGGTGGGCTGATAGAAATGCTGGTGTGATGAGAGACTGAGCAGGTTGGGCCTGTGTCCATTGGCATTTAGAAGAATGAGAGGTGATCTTACTGAAGCATATGAGATCATGGGAGGACTTGAACAGGTTGGATGCTGAAAGGATGTTTCCCCTCATTGAGGAGCCTAGAATTACAGTCACAGAGAGTCATAGAGTTATGCAACATGGAAACAGACCCTACAGACCAACCAGTATCCCAAATTAATCTAGTCCCATTTGCCAGCATTTGGCCTATATCCCTCCAATCCTTTCCTTTCATAAACTTATCCAGATTTCTTTTAAATGTCTTTACCTGTATCCATCACTTTCTCTGGCAATACATTCCACACACTAACCATTCCCTGTATAAAAAGTTGCCCTCCATGTCCTTTTTAAAGTCTTTCTCCTCTCACCTTAAAAATATGCCCCCTAGTTTTGAACTCCCCCAACTTATGGAAAAGACCCTCATCATTCACCTTATCTATGCCCCTTATGATTTTATAAACCCCAATAAGATCACCCCTCAACCTCCTACACTCCAGTGAAAAAATGTCCCAGTCTTTCCAGCCTATTTTTATATTCAAACCCTGCAATCCTGGCAACATGTGGGTAAATCTTTCCTGGACCCTCTCCAGCTTAATAATATCCTTCTTGTAACAGGGTGACCAGAATTGCACACGATATTCTAGAAGAGGCTTCACCAATGTCCTGTACAACCTCAACATGATGTCCCAACTCCTATACTCAAAGGTCTGAACAATGAAGGCAAGCGTGCTAAACGCCTTCTTTACCACCCTGTCTACCCTGTGATGTGAATTTCGAAGAATTATGTACCTAAACCCCTAGGTCTGTCTGTTCTACAATACCACCCAGGGCCCTACCATTAATTGTATAAGTCATGCCCTTCTTTGTTTTACCAAGATGCAATATCTCACATTTATCCAAATTAAAACTCCATCCGCCACTCCTCAGCTCATTGACCCAATTGATCAAGGTCTCTTTGTAATCTTAGATAACCTGCTTCACTGTCCACTATACCACCAATTAGGGGACACAGTTTAAAAGTAACTAGTCTCCTAATTATGACTGAGATGAGAAAAATATTGTCCTCTCGGATCTTTGTTAGTCTTTGGCAGTTCCTTCACCAGTGGGCAGTAAAGGTAGGGTCACTGAATATATTCAAGATTGAGTTAAGTTTCCTGTCAAGAGTTTTGAGAGGGGCAGACAAGAAGGTGGAGTTGAGGCTACAATCAGGTCAATCATGACCTTATAGAATGGTGCAGCAGGCTTGATGGGCTGAATGGCCTACTCTTGTTCCTAATTCTTGAGGTCTTGTGGGAAGAGAGGGGTGCCATGCTAACCCTCAACCGGTACTGTCCTCACCAGTTTAAAGCAATCACAAGACTTGGTTTTACAATTGAAGTTATTGTGTCTGGATGAGCATTGACGGCATGATGAGAGCCGTTGCTTATGGTGGCACACTGGTTGTTTATGGTCACTTTCCATTGATATTGCTATAAGAAATGTGAGCTACCAGAACAGGACTTTAGTTCTGTTAGGATAAGATGCCACTGTTAAAGTCAGAATATCAATATTTAGTCCTGCTATGACACTTGAACAAAACTAGAATCCAGAAGAAGACGAAGAGTTGAGATGGTGACTTAGTGATAGTGTCACTGATGGAGTCAACCACAGGTGCAGGCCTGAGGTGGGCAGCGGCTCAAATCCCACCCCAACAGTTGGTGGAATTTAAATTATTATTCATGATGCTTGTTGCTAAAAGAACATTTGCTTCACTAATGTTTTTCAGGGAAGGAAGTCAGCTGACTCTACCTGGTCTGGCCTACATGTGACTTCACACCCAGAACCATGTGGTTGACTCCTAACTGCCCTCTGAAGTGGTTCAGCCACTCAGGGCTCCTGTTCCTATGTTCTAAGATTATACCAATCGGTGATCTGAAAACCACCTCCCTGACCTATCCTTATATCCCTTACTTCCCCTGGTGTCTGAGTGTAACAAAAGGGTGATGATTACTTTTATTACCAACTCTTTCCTTTGCAACAGAGGAAGGACAGAAAAGGGTGTTTCTCTGGATGGCCAAGTGACACATCACATTCCCAATCAGATCAGTCTGTTGTATTTATTTCAGGGTTAGAACCTTGTGGAGAAAGGAGTGCATTCTTGACGCAAGTTTAGCTCAATATTTGCAGCAAATAGAAACAGTAGCCTGCAAAAAAGTCCAGGAGCAGACTCCATTTAGTATGGAGATTTAATTACGGAATTTTAATGAGGCCTCCCTTGCATCTGCCAAGTGCTCTGTTTTGATATTTGCTCTACATAATGCATAAAATTTGTCTAAACATTTCTTTGCTGATGGTTGAACCAGTACAAGATAAGCTAAGATACTGTTTCAATTTCCTTACTTAGAGTACTCAGACAAGACTGCTGTTTGGCTCTGATGCTGTAGGACAGCTAGACATCAGGTCTTGAAAAATTGCCCCGGATTTAATGAGGCATTTAGATTTTAAGAAGGGGTAAACATCCCTCCCCCCACCACTATACCTTACGGCTCAGTATTTTGACCAGTAAGCTTACCTCTGTGTTTACTCAAACAGTTCTACATCATCCCGTGAATTGCGGAGGGTTTTTTTTTCCACAGATATCAAAATGTCAGTATTGTAGTCATTTGAGATCTGTAGCAATCACTGTGTCATTACATCATTAATATTTAATTGTCAGCAAATATAATCAAACAATTAGACTGATGTGGTGGAGATGAAATTGTCCAGAGACCAATGCCATCGTAAAATGAGGACTGTGCTTCATGTGTTTTTTTTTCTTTAAAACCATTTAATGTGCCCAAAACGCAGAAGCTTTGGTATTCAATTAGCTAAATGAACTCTGCAGTGTAATCACTAAAAAGCAACCCGGGATAATCTCCGTTTTTAAAAAAAAATCTCTTAGTTAGCTTTTTCCTGTGGATTTTACTGCTTTGGCAGATGGTGCACTTGGCAGCGACAATCCAAATGTTTATTTGTATGTTTTTCATTATAATTGAGGGGGTTTCGACAGTCATCATTGTCAATATGTAATGAGTCTAAGAGTGCACTGAGAGTGCATTTCCACTCTTGGCTATCGTATAACATTCTGGCACAAAGCTGCAAGAGAAGCTTCAATTTGATGGCAAAAATGTCTAGCGTGAGGGATAAACAAGCATATGCTTTGCTAAAGTCCATTTAAAATATTCATTACATCAAGGTTAGAGGGCCCAGCACTGGTAATGAATACCACAATAACTCTGAGCGGACTTTATTGTAACTTTAAACATTCCAGTTTAAATTTAACTTTTTGCAGCTACTAGTTGGCTACCACAGTGTCTGCTGGAAGACTCCATCAGCCTTTTCCCAATGTTTAGGAAAAGGGGAAAGCTTTGAAGTTTGATAGGCAATGAGTGTTTAAAGACATAGTATTGAAGATGCCTTAGTATCGTATGTTTGGAGCGTTCTAGACTCAGAGTTAGAGAGACTGTGTGACAGACACCAAAATTTGATAGCCTTGATGGGGTTGAGTTCTAGGTTTGAAATACTGAGAGACGGGACAGAACCAAGGGGCCACTTGGCAATGGAGAGGGGAACAAGTGCAGATACAAGCGGGATATAGACATCGCAATCCAGGAAGATGTGTCTAGATTTCCTCATGCATTAGAATTTTCAAAGTGGTGAGGGAGGAATGAGAGCAGTGTGTCAGGATCCCACTCCATTACAATTTGTACTCTGTAAAGAACACACAGATTAAGAGCAGAAGTAAGCTTTTCAGCTCCTGTAGCCCAATCTGCCATTCAGTAAGATCCTGGATGACCTGGCTTCAGCTGCACTTCCCCACCTACTCCTCCTAACCTTTGACTCCCATGTTTGTCAAAAATCCATCTACCTCTGCCTTAAAAATGTTGAATGACCCTGCTTCTTCTGGGCAAAACTGTTGCATCTTCCAAAATTTTATAGACTTGGGAACAGTTCCTATAGTTTAGAGGGTAGCTAATGTAACAGTTTGGATGGTAGCTCACATCACTCCTCTATTTAGAAAGGGAGATAGAAAGAAAATCAGGAATTATATAGACCAGTTAGCCTGAGGAGAATTCTGGAGTCCATTATAAAAGATTTAATACAAAAATACTTAGAAAACAGTGGTGGGATCAGACTGAGTCAGCATGGATTTTATAAAAGGGAAGTCATGCTTGACGTATCTACTGAAATTCTGAAGACGTAACTTGAAGAATTGATGAGGGGGAGCCAATGGATAGGGTTTACTTGGACTTTCAAAAGGCTTGTGACCAAGTCCCACATTAGAGATTAGCATCTAAAAGCAAAGCGTGTGGGACTGGGGACAGTGCAGTGACATGGATAGAGAATTGGTTAGCAAACGAAACAAAGTGTAGGATAAAAAGATCTTTTTCTGAATGGTAGGCAGTGAGTAGTGGGGTACTAGGACCATAGCTATTTACCAACGTATATTCATTTAAATGAGGGAACTAAATGTAATATCTCCAAGTTTGCAGTTGACACAAAGCTGGAATGGAGAGGGTGAGCTGTGAGGAGATGCAGAGATGCTTTAATGTGTTTTGGACAAGTTGAGTGAGTGGGCACATGCATGGCAGATGCAGTATAATACGGATAAATGTGAGGTTACCCGCTTTGGTAGCAAAAACAGGAAGGCAGTAAATTGAGAGAGGGAAATGTGTAATGAGACCTGGGTGTCCTCATGTACCGATCACTGAAAGTAAACCTGCAACTGCAGCAGTTGGTGAAGAAGGTAAATGGTATGTTGGCCTTCATAGCAAGAGGATTGATTACAGGAGCAGGGATGTTGCGCTGCAATTGCACAGCGCCTTGGTGATACCACAGCTGGAGTGTTGTGTGCAGTTTTGGTCTCCTTTTCTGAGGAAGGATGCTCTTGCTGTCAAGGGAGTGCAACAAAGGTTTACCAGACTGATTCCTGAATGGCAGGACTGACGTATGAGGAGAGATTGAGTCAGTTAGGATTATAATTGCTAGAATTCAGTAGAATGGGAGGGATCTCATAGAAACCTATAAAATTCTAACAGGACTAGATAGGGTAGACACTGGAAGGATGTTCCCAATAACCAGGGAATCCAGAACCAGTGGTCGCAGTCTAAGGATACAGTTAGGACTGAGATAAGTAATTTCTTCAACCAAAGATTGGGGAGCCTTTGAAATTGTCTGCCACAGTAAGCTGTTGAGACCAAGACACTGAATGTTTTCAAGAAGGAGTTATAGTTCTTAGAGCTAAAGGGCTCAAAGGGTATGGGGAGAAAGTGGGAATGGGTATTGAGTCAGATGATTAGATTGAATGGTAGAGTAGGCTCAAAGGGCCGAATGGCCTACTGATGCTCCTATTTTGTGTGCTTCTCAGTAAAATAATCCAAATTTCATGACCTGTAGAGAGCAAAAAATTCTTAGCTCCAACTTAAGTGGAAGGTCACTGATTTTAAAAGTTTATTTTTGAAGTTCTTTGAGGAGCTGTTTAATAAGCTGGGGAGGACGAGAAGGTAATTTTCAATTTGGAAATCAGTGAACCCAAACAGCCAATGCATGTTGGTACACAGCTGTCTGGTTCAATGCAGGCAGAAGTTAAAGTCTGTTTTTTTTCAGTCAGGTGAAAAATTTCAAAACAAAAAGTATGCGATCTTAAGTTAGATTGAGCACATTAGCTTCCATTTGGCCATTTCTACTACTTCTGTGTGTTTTGAGACTGCTGACATTCTGAAGAAGCTTCCTTCCTCCTCTGCAAGCCAGCAGTAGGATGCATCATGGAAGCCGTCTTCTTTTGCCAGCTGCCCTTCGCAGACAATTCCTGCTGCCTGGTGACGCTGCTGGGGCATAGATCTTATAACCAGCCCAATTTGGACATTTACACTTAATGATGACATAATTTACCCAAACCTGAACTGAAAATCAAACCCAAGGAGTTAACTTCAAATAGTCACTTGGCATGACAGAACCTGAGCATTGTTGTTGAAGCTTTTCACCTTGCACTCATCAGGATGGATGCAAGAATGGCAAATTTCAAAGAGAGTAAAAGTTTATGCCACCTGAGAACTGAGTGCTGATTGGTTGGCAAGTTGCCTCTGATTGGTTGAGACATTGCCACGGAACTTGCACGCAGGTACCTTTTCTTACACAGATGAAGCTGTTGCTGCCTTCGAAATTTGGAATTCTTGCAGTGGTCCTGATTAGTGCAAGATGAAAATCATCTTTTGACAGCAATAAGCAAAGGATCTTCAGTTCTTCCTTCTGCTGCCCTGGTCTAACTTGAAGCTCTGTGACCAGGCGAGCTCAAACAGGGAGCTACTCCCACTGCATGTAACCTTCGACAAGGCGTTTGTGTTTGAGGAGGATTTACTGAGGACTTTAAGCCAATATCAGGCTGACTGTCTCCAGTATGGGGCAGAAAGTGAGGTAGCAGATTGTTAAGTGATTCAGGCAGATATGTTTTGAAGGAAAGTGTCCCCCAACAATGTCATGGGATTTCCCAATGAGATGGAAGTCTTCACATCTCCCACATTTGGCTGCAGTCCACACCTCTATTTTCCAGAACGCTAGATAATAGTAGTGTCACAGCGATGTTCTGTTGAAGCTCATGGAGCTGATTCTACTGGCCTTCCAGCTGAGGAGCAGAATGCTTTCAGATACAGATTAAAATTACAGTTTCCAACTGGGAATTGTTCTTTTCACATTTCTCCCAATCTTCGGTAATGTATTCAGCTCACTCCAAATTCCTTTAACATTAAACAGGAGCAATAGGCACCGTTCAGTCCTTTAATGAGATCACGGCTGGTCTTCTACTTCAACATGCTATCCCTGTACCCCTTGATGTTTTTAATGGAAATCAAAATTGCTGGGTGGGGCATTCAGTGAGCTGCTTTGTGTCTCCCTTATGCCACATTTGAAACAGTTCTTTTGTTTCCTATTGATGGCAACCTGCCTTTTTGTACTTGTGTGATGGTACAGAGATGCGGCTCCAATCATGTTACACCACTCCTTGCGAACAAGGAGATGTGTCAAGCACAAATTATACTTGAGTATTGTCCAAAAGTTAAATAAACACCCTTGCAGTGAGTGGGGCTTGACAGAGCAACATCAGCAGATTTACTGATGGCTCACTTCAGTCTGGGTGCACAGGGACCACTATCAAGAGCAGTTGGCATTGAATTTATGAAAACTGTCAGCTAAATTGTTAAAAATATATATATATTCCCCTTCTTTAACAAATAGTTTCCCAGATACACCCATAAACATTAATTTCCTGTTTTTACTTATCCCTTCAAACTACAAGTTCCAGATATGACAGTTTTATGGATGATGCAATAATTTTTCCTTGTTTAAGACTTTATTGAGAAAAACAGACTGGTGACAGGAGGAGATGGGAGGTGCAGGAAGCGAGTTGTTTTTTTAAAATAAAAAATGGCAAATGCATCTCATTCTTAGAGGGATTACCAGTTATGCAAAATAAATATTGTCATAAAATGCCAAAACACAATAACAACATTCAATAAATGGATTTAGGATTTAAATATGAAAATAGAGTTCTAAAGCAAAATATAATCCAACCTCGTATAGCTGCTTGAAGCTGAAAGGTGTATTTGAAAGATGTTTGAAACAAAGAGTTGATAATTCTGACTTGCCCACTGCCAACCCTCCAGTGAATTTGTACGTCTTGTTACAACTTGCTGTTTTATCTTCCCCTCAGTTACAAAGGAATATGTTGAATTCAATGCTGTGGTTGTGCTACATGTAAATGAATAAAATCATTGAGCTGATTTTTGCATATTTCGTTTGCCATGTTATTACAAGGAACCAGTGTGATTGGAGAAAGGGGTGGAAGCTAGTTATCCAGGAGAAGAAAACAGAATGTTAGAAGTTGGCCAAGGGAGTTACTGAGGTGGGGGGAGGTGTTGGGGGGAGGGGTGAGTGGGGTGGGGGCAGGGGGGGGTCAGGATTCAGTTTACTCTGCTGCTAGTCCATGCTCTAATCATAAGTCCCTTCTTAATTGTGCACATTTATGCACCCAGTATGCACAGCCAGCACTCTACTGAACTCTGAGTAGCCCGTCGAAACTGTATTGCATAATTTTGCTTTTATTCTATGTCTTTACCTTTAATTCTCTACCCCAAAGGCAGCTCCAACCCACAGTAACAGCTTCATTTATCACACTCCAGTCCGAAGTCCCAACGAGGCCAGGTTCTCCCATTTCTTGTCAATACTGAGAATTCCAGTAACAATTCCAATCCTATTCCCTCCAATCTATAGAACCTCTGATCCCAGTATTACAACATGGCTCAGAGCTCAAGTCCTCCTCCTGCTTCTCATTGTCTTCAATGTATTTTCTCAGGAAGAAGCCTCCTGGGAAAGTTCTTGTTTGAATATGACAATGTTTTTATTTCATTTAATCAGAAATTCATTCCCATTTAGAGTAAGTTAAATTGCTGTTATTTTATTGCATTCCTTTCTCACTGAGGGAAGTGCAGTCAGCCACAGTTGGAATGACAGACTACAGTCACACTTGGAACACTAGAAGCTGCTGTCATCCATTCCACACCCCACCAAGAATTTACATAGAATTTACATAGGAACAGAAGTAGGCCATTCAACCCCTCGAGACTGTTCTGCCATTCAATGAGTTTCTGCTTTAACTGTGGCTATAAGCCATATACCTGCCTTTGGCCCATATCCCTTAATACCTTAACAAAAGCATTACCTCAGATTTAAAATTAACAGCTGATCCAGCATCCACTGCAATTTGTGGAAGAGAGTTCCAAACACCTATCACCCTTTGTGTGTAGAAGTGCTTCCTAACATCTCTCCTCAATGATCTAGTCCTAATTTTCAGACTATACCCCTTATTCTAGAATCCCAAACCCAGTGGAAATAGTTTATCTATCCTGTCTTTTCCTGTTAATATTTTGAAGACATTGATCTGATCACCTGTTAACCTGTAAATTCCAGAGAAAACAGGTCTAATTAGTATAATCTCTCCTCATAACTCATTCCAAATAAAAGTGGTGATTTTATAAGCTAAGCTCACCCCTATTTTGGACAGTTCTGTGTGTTGTGTTTGTTGTAGTGACACACAACCATTGAGTGTATCAGAGCACTCAGGAATGTCAGGTTGCTGTGGCAACATTCACATTTATCTGCATGTTGTAGCCCAGAGTTAGGGATAGCAATGGTAGAGGCTTCAATTCTCTTTCCATCACATGGCTGTTCAGGAATCTCGTTGGCTCTTACCGTCTACCATTGGCATATTTTGGAAGTAAGGATTTACAAGTCGATACTTGTTGGTTGCGTTAAGTACACACTTCCTTTGGGTGTCAAAGCCCAAAATGGGATTCTGACCTGAAGCTTAGAGACAGAGTCATTGCCCACTGCACCACATGACCTTTGTACTCACTGCAAATGAAAGTAAACCAGGATCATAGGCATTGACTCATTGCAACTGTAGCCTTCCAATCCAAAACACAACATGTTGGAATGTTAGGAACTAAACCAGAAGTTGCTGGAAAAGCTTAGCAGGTCTGGCAGCACCTGTGAAGAAAAATCAGAGTTAACGTTTCGGGTTGAGTTACCCTTTCTCAGAACTCAATGGTCACCGGACCCGAAAAGTTAACTCTGATTTTTCTTCGCAGGTGCTGCCAGACCTGCTAAGCTTTTCCAGCAACTTCTGGTTTTGTTGCTGATTTACAGCATCCGCAGTTCTTTAGGTTTTTATGTTGGAATGTTAACAAGTTGCATCCTTGAGCTGTCTCTATATCACTTCTTTGAAATAATTCTGTCCAATGATTGAATTAGTTGGACTTCTGCAGCGTGAGTGCTAGCTAAGATAGCATCACGGTAATTGCTACCCAGAGTGCTCTGGTTGTTCATTAGGTATGTGTCATAGACTGAATTCCTCAGAATAGTGATACCTGATTGAGAATATTAGCAAGGCAGTTGTGTGGGGGGGCTGAATCAGCTTCTTCTCTAATTTGCTGTCTTTTTAATGGACCCATGCTTTCCTCCTAGCTAATCTGAGCAGCAGAATCAGACAGGTTGAAGTACAATTACAGTGAAGGTTTGATATGCAGTGTGTAAAATTATGGATAACTATTTTCCATCTGCCACTTATGAATTATGAATTATGAGGACAGTTTTGTGCTACAGATTTGTGTCCATGCGAGGCTGGTTTGGGAAGTAGATAAACTGATTCCACTTTAGAACAATTACTGACATAAAAGAGAGGAAGGTTGTCAGCTCAGCCTGAATTTTTACCCAGGTCACTGAGTGGAAAGACAATATTCTAACAACTGTGTCTTTGTCTCCTCTGTTTACAAACCTTCATCTTTATTTTTATTACTATTTCTCAGTAATTATTTGAATAGAAACTTTCCATCCCCATGCACACTCACAAACACACATTGTCACTTACACTGACACACACACACACACACACACACACGTTTCATACACATACACAGTCACATGCACTCTAACATGTACTTTCACAAACGTGTTTACACACAAATGCACTATCACACACACACACACACACACACAGACACAGAATCACACTCACACTCACTCTCACTCTCACTCACACACAATTGGAATCGTACATCTTCATCCTCTGCAGTGACTCTACCATTCTCCCTCCATCCTCAATCCTCAGCTTTTTTTTTAAACAAGGCAGTGTCCAAACAGTAATTTGATTCTCAAATAGATCCCAACAGATGGAGCTGTGCACGAACACAGAATATTAAGGCATTAAGAAAGTTATTTCCATCTTTTGTGGGGTGGGGTAGTCTACACTTCATTTGACAACTTCTCTCCAGCCCCTCCCTGGAAGCCTCCACCACCCAGGACCCCTCTCGCAGCCCAGAACTCCTCCAAGAATGAACACACTCTCAGGGACCACTTCAAGTTTTCATACAAAGCCAGAGACTTCTCCTTGCAATTATAGAGACTGTACTCTTATTACTCAAAATGTTTTATTTCACGGTGTGTAATGGGCAATAATAGGCTGGGCAGGTTCTGTAAAATGCAGAACAATGCGGGCTAAAATCTGACAATCATGGGGAATCACCCCCCACATCCCCTTGCGGAAATTTTAGTGCATGTGGCACCATTCTCACAACCTACGCTTGATTGTATGAATCATCTCAACCGTGACGTCCGTGGGGGGTTTTCTGTTCTTTCTTCAGCCCCTCTCATCCTCTGTCAACTTAATAAGAGCATCTGATATCTTGCCACGTTTTAGAGAGCTAGGTTCTGTCCCTTGGATCTCCTTCCAGTGATGATTCAAAACCTTGCCTCTGTCACCTTGTCGGGAGCA
Source organism: Rhincodon typus (assembly GCF_021869965.1). NCBI lineage: Eukaryota > Metazoa > Chordata > Chondrichthyes > Orectolobiformes > Rhincodontidae > Rhincodon > Rhincodon typus. The sequence goes on from NC_063362.1 coordinate 4,269,579, forward strand.
TTTACTTTAACAGTGAAATAAATAGATGACCAATATTCTCTCCCCCATCTCCCCACCCCCGCCAGCTCTTATTTTCATTATGAAATTGTTCTCTGCTGGGCACTTAATGTTTTAAAGTTTTTTATATTTCATTGCAGTAATCTACCTGCTGATGGCTTCCACCCCAAATCACCCCATCTGCTCAGAGAATGCTGGTTGGTTCATTTTTTTATTTTCTGAAGATGACCTAAAGTTGTGAAGGTGATAGGAGAAAGGGGGCTGTTCCTGCTGTAATCATTTTACCTGCATTCCTGCAGCTCTCAAAGACTCAGATTACTGCCTGTCATTGAAGGGGTGAAATCATCCTGGAGAGATGAAGAAGTTGATTTCTTTGAAATTGCAGCCTTGTGAATTTATTGGTTAGGATGGTGTTTCTGGAGAGAGGTCTCATTGCTGTCACCAACACCCATCCTGTATCTCCAACTATCCCTCCAATAGAGGAATTTCTCTGGTGAGCATAAGGAGAAGCAGTGTCTAAACGCAGCTTTAACCAGCCCATCCCTCTTCCGTCCCTCCCTCGTTCACTTGAGTGAAGGGTTGCCTGCCCTGCATTGTTGCCCCAGAGTCACCCCACATCAAAGATTAAACCCATGGGGTATGAACATCTTTGCTCACGAACTACAAAATTATTGGAGATGGAATGAAAACGCCAGCTTGACCATAAGAAATTGTCCACAGTGCGCTGAGGGATTTGTGAGTAAACACAAATGGACTTAGCCACCAATTGCAGGACTGTGAAGGTGGGGCATATAGGGTCAGTGGCTCCTATGGTAACCTCCAAGAGTACATTCTACTAGGCCCAGGACCCGAACGAAGAACACAAGAACATAAGATCCTGGAGCAGGAATAGGCCATTCAGCCCCTCAAATTTGCTCTGCCATTTGATACGATCATGGCTGATTTCATCTTGGCCTCAACTCCACTTTGTAGCCCACTCTTCAAAACCCCTCAACCCATTACTAATTAAAAATCTGTTCATCTCCACCTTAAATTTACTCAATGTCCCAGCATCCACCATACTCCAGGATAGTGAATTCCACAGATTCACAAGCCATTGAGAGAAATAATTTCTCCTCATCTCTGTTTTAAATCTGCTACCCCTTTGTCTTAAACCATGACCTCTCATTCTAGGTTGCCCCACATGAGGAAACATCCACTCTATGTCTACTTTGTCAATCCCCTTTAGCATCTTATATTCCTCAATTAGATCTCCTCTCATTCTTCCAAACTCCAGACAGTAGAGACCTAAACTGCAAAATCTTTCCTCATAAGACAAAGCCCTCATCTCTGGAAACAATCTAGTGAACCTCCTCTGAACTGCCTCCAAATGCAACTACATCTCTCCTCAAGTAGGGAATTTCAAAATTGTACATATATACTCCAGGTGCTGTCTCACAAATGTTACCTAAGTCCTATTTTGCTCAGTTTCTCACCATGTTTTAGCAGACTACATCGTGCAAATACAGATGTTTGATTACCAAGTAGCATATCCACCGGGAATGATAGGCTTTCCATGTTTAGCTTGTCCATGGTGTTCCAAAGCCTGAAAATGCCATGAATCCCCACAGAGGCAGACCTGTTGAGATGGTCAGAATTCAGCGTCATATCTATTGGCAGCTGGCCTCTAAACTGGAAGGACTTTTCATTTATTGAGCTGAAACTTCAGTCAGTCAGAAAGGAATATTGTATGCCATGTTTAAAGACTCCAAGCCAGCTAGTGAGGTGGAAAAACTTAAGACTTACAGCTTTTCTTTATAGAGAGTTTATTGACTTGCTCAGTCTCACAGCTCTCATCCTACATCGTACATGACCTAGCTTCCCCTTTTTTGTGTCTTTTTTACGTCTGAACATTTTTCTTCACCATCAAATCACCCATGTTACTTTGAGTTCTTCATCTTCCACCGTTAAATCACCCATGTTTCTGAATCAATTACCAATTTACATGCAAAGCCCATCAAGGTCAATGCAATGACATCAGAAGTGGGATAAAGTTAGGGAGAGAGGGAGGGACTAAATCAAAATGGAGTCGTCAACCTCTTCAGAGATGTTATTACATACTCCTGGTGAAATCGGGACTTGAACTGAGGACTCTTGGCCCAGAAGTAGAGACACTACCACTGCACCACAAGCACCTTCCCTTCTATTTACATGTAGGTATTTTCGAATCAATCATTTGAGAGATGTTATTACACACTCCTGGAGGAGGTGGGATTTTAACCCTAGGATTCCTGGCCCAGAGGTAGAGACACTACCACTGCGCCACAAGGGCTCCTTTAATGATATGTACCCAAAGGACCAACTAATACATACCACCTATTCTTGTTAATCATAACAATGACATTAACAAACCTTAACAAGGTGACTGGCAAGATATTAACACACAACTTAAAACAGACATTGCATATTCCATGAGGACACCATAGTGACATCATTAGCTTAGTAACAGTATCCCAAAGCACCAGCAGGGCCCAGTCTTTGTCCATGTTACTGTTGCCTCTGACAATATAAAAGAAAAACACAAGACTAGGCCTTGTTGCTATGATGCCAGTTCAGCAACAGAACCCACCACAAACTGAAACTTATTAGGATTGTTATAGCACTACAGACAACTACTAACAGAGAGAAATAATTTTTACAGTTTGTATATCTATGAGTAATGTCTATTACCTAACTGCTGCCAGAATAGAATTCAAAAACTGCCACTAAAATGTCAGCTTACCGGGCCTAAGATTGACATTAGACCAAACCTGATTTGAATAATTAGCTTTTGCCTTTGTTTTTCCCATTGAAAAATAATGGGCAGGAGGAGCCTTCAAATCAACAAAATACTGTCAGCAGCAGAGGTAGAAAATTGAGAGGGATCGTTGCTCTCACTTGGTCATACTGAACTCGCCAATGGTCAACTCTCAGCAGCTTGTATTCCCACCTTCGGGAATTGTGGAATAGCTACAGCATGTTCATGTGACAATTGTTTGTGACAAGGCCAGGGAAGGTAAAGTTTAAAAACAACGAAATCTGATGTGGGGCAGAAAGACAAATGTAAATAGATAAAATCCAAAATTATTTGAAATGGATTTGTAGTCTCATTGTGTTCGTGTCAAACCAAACCTGCCCCACCCCAGCTCTCCTCCAAGCATGAACACATTCTCAGGGACCACTCCAAGTTTTAATACAATCCCAGAGAACTCCCCTTGCAAATACACAGACCATACTCTTGTTATCAAAAGTAGTTTACTTCACTGAGCATGCAGCACTTTGGGTACATGATGAGAAAGTTGGGAGTCTGAAATTCCAAAGCTGTGAGGTCTGGACATTTGGAGGATCAACTATAAGGAACTTATCAATGCAGAGAAGTTGCTAAAGGTCAATCACTCTGTAGCGGGCCAATTGGCTGGGAATTGATGTAGAATTCCAGTTTGTTTCCTACTCTCAAGAGGGACGGCCAGAGGTAGGGAATGGGGAAAATGGTTACTGGCAGAGCTGGTGGTGTATTGGTAATGTCACTAGGAATCTAGAACCCTAGGCTAATGATCTGGGGACAAGGGTTTAAACCCCATGATGGGGACTGGTGAAATTTGAATCTGAAAGCTAACCCAATTACACCCATGTAACCACTCTCAATTGTCATTAAAAACCCATCTAATTCGCTAAGAGAATATAGAACAGTACAGCACAGGAACAGGCCCTTCAGCACACTACGTCTGAGCCAACCATGATGGAATTCTAAACTACTCCTATCTACCTACACATGGTCCATATCTCTCTATTCTCTGCCTGTTCAAGTGTCTGTCTAAATGCCTGTTAAATGTTGCTATTGTCTCTGTTTCTACCATCTCCCCTGGCAGCGCGTTCCGGGCACTTACCATCCCCCGCTTAAAAAACTTGCACATCTCCTTTAAACTTTCCCCCACTCAGCATAAACATCTGCCCCCACCCCCACGCCGTATTTGACATTTCCATCTTGGGGAAAAATTTTATAAACTTCTATCAGGTCACCCCTCAGACTCTGACACTCTAGTGAAAACAATCCAAATTTGTCCAACCTCTCCTTATAGCTAATACACTCCAATCCTGGAAACATACTGGAAAACCTCATTTGCACCCTCTCCAAAGCCTCCACATCCTTCCAATAGTATGGGGACCAGAACTGTACACAATGTTCCAAAGGTGGCCAAACTAGTGTTTCATAATGCTGCAACATGGCTTGCCAACTTTTATCGTCAATGCCCCGGTCGATAAAGGCAGGCATGACATCTGCCTTCTTTATCACCTTATCCACTTGTGTGGCCAATTTCAGGGAACTATAAGGGTCCTGCCATTTACTGTATACTTTCCTCTTGCATTTGACCTCCCAAAATACATCACCTCATACTTGTCACATTCCATCTGCCATTTCTCTGCCCAACTTTCCAATTGATCTCTATCCTGCAGTATTCTTTGGCAAGCTTTCTCACTATCCACAACGCCATCAATTTTTGTATTGTCTGAAAATTTACTAATTGGACCATCTACATTTTCATTCAGATCATTTACATATATTATAAATAACAAAGGTCCCGGCACTGATCCTTGTAGAATACCACTTCATAGATCTTAAGTCAGAAGAACATCCCTCCACAACTACCCTCTGTTTCTATGACTAAGCCAGTTTTGTATCCAACTTACCAACTCACCATGGATCCCATGTGACTTAATCTTCTGGACGAGCCTACCATGAGGGACCTTGTCAAATGCATGTAAAGTCCATGTAGACAACATCCACTGTCCTACCCTCATCAATTGTCCTCATCATTTCCTCAAAAAACAGAATCAAATCTGTGAGACAAGACCTCCCCGCACAAAGCCATGCTGACTGTTGCTAATGTGAGTAAATTCTGTCCCTAAGAATCTTCTCCAATAATTTCTTTACCACTGATGTAAGGCCTATAATTTCCTGGATTATCCCTGTTGCCCTTCTTAAAAAAAAGGATCAACCCTGACTATTCTCCAGTCTTCTGGGACCTCACCGACAGCTAAAGAGGATACAAACATCTCTGTCGTCTCCAGCAATCTTCTCCCTTGCCTCACTCTGTATCCTGGGATAGACCTCATCAGACACTTATCAACCTTAATGTTTTACAAGACACCCAGCAGCTCCTTCTTCTTAATATCAACATATCCTAGAATATCAACATACTCCTCCCTACAACCTAACATGTCAGTTAGTTAAGGAAATCTGCTGTCCTTAATTGGTCAGGCCTACATGTGATTGCAGACTCATAGCAATGTGGTTGACCTTTAACCGACCTTTGGGCAATAAATGCTGGCCCGGCTAATGACAGCCTCATCCCATGAACAAATTTAAAAAAAAATCAATCCACTCCTTTCAATCATTGTCTTGGTTCATCGTGTAATGTTCTTTATCAGGCAGCATAGTACACACACACACGGAGTAAGGGCTAAGTGCCTAATCCCACAGTTCTTTGTTCATCTGGCAAAGAAGAGACTTTTAACACCACAAATGGCAAATGTGAGACCCTTTCAGAGACCATCCCAAACTAAATGGATTAGGAATCCCAGCTGTAACCCTGACATGGACTTTGTCTAAATTTACACATCTGCACAGTCAGGAACCCATGGGCCAAGAAATCTCTTGCCAAGTTGTCTCTATTCAACTATCAGCTTTGCTTGTTTTCACTCTGTTTGGATGCCAATCAACAGTTCACCCAGGAAAAAAGGAAAGGACTGCCGATGCTGGAGATCTGAAATGGAAACAGAGAGTACTGGAAAAGCTCAGCAACATCTGTGGAGAGAGAAATAGTTAATACTTCAAGTTGAATATGACTTTTTCAGAACCAAAGAATAATATCAGATTTGAGATGTCATCTTTGTTTCTCTCCATAGATGATGCCAGACCTGCTGGGTTTAACCTAGAAACATTTGGGTAGAGATCATGAGGCCATTCTTGCAGTCTGACTGTAATTGTCAAGATTCCCAGTGACAGAACAACACAGGGTCTCACCTGAAGGAGAGACTGTCAATGGGTTCAATGCAGAAAGACACTTGGTCTTAGACCTGTTTTGTTTTCTTTGTAGTTGCAAACTGAAACAAAGTCATGTACACACTTCTAAAACACACTAAATTCTGGAACACAATGATTTCCAATCAGTAGGCTCCGAATATTGGGAGTAGAGTCCATTTGGTCACCGTGTGTGAATAAACTGGTAAGGACAATCAGGACAGTTCCTGGTAAGACCACAGGTTTGTTCTTTGCAAATGCTTTTGAAAAATTTTCTGGAAATGGTGTTGATGCAGAGCCCTCCTGCTACATTTATAAAGTTATTTTCAAGTCGCAACTGAAGGAAATCTCCCCTACCACTACACCCCTCAACCTCACCCCGTTAGGGATGATAGGGGTGTTAAAGGGGATAGTGTCCTAACGGTTGATCAACTGTTTTGTAACATCCCCAAGAATATGAGACCTGTTAAATTTAATCTAGGCCAAACACATCATTGACCTCTTCTCCCAGCTTAGAACCTGGAGCAGGGGGAGGCTAATCAGCTCAAACCTGCTGCACCAATTCAATATGACTACGGCTGATCCTCTGCATTGACTTGCACTATTCCTGAGTCCTTTGGTTCCCATCATTTTTTTTTCCTTTATTCATTCATGGGATGAGGGTGTCGCTGACCAGGCAGCATTTATTGCTCATCCATAATTGACCAGAGGGCAGTTGAGAGTCAACCACATTGCTGTGGGTCTGGAGTCACGTGTAGACCAGACTGGGTAAGGATAACAGATTTCCTTCCCTGAAGGACATTAGTGAACCAGATGGGTTTTTCCAACAATCGACAATGGGTTCTTGGTCATCATTTAGATTCTTAATTCCAGATATTTTATTGAATTCAAATTCAAACTCAGGTCCCCAGAACTCTATCTAGGTCTCTGGATTAACAGTCCAGCAATAATACCTCTAGGCTGTTGCCTTCATATCCAAAAATCTATCAGTCCCTGTCTCGAATAGAATCAACAATTGAGCACCCAGAGCCCGTGAGAGAATTCCAAAGGCCACAACTCTCTAAGTGAAGAGATTTCTTTGACCCACACCACAAGACTATGAGCCCCTGGTTCGAGAGTCGTCAACCCTGGGAAACACGGAAAGTAATTTCGATAGCACTAAGGGTGCAGCTCAACATTTGCTGCTGGACCAAGTACCAAAGCTCCGTGGAATCAGTTGGAGTATTGACTAACAGACAGAAAACAGACTAGAAATAACTAAGTCATTTTCTCACTGGCAGACTGTAACTAGTGGGGTACTGCAAGGTTCAGTACTTGGGCTTCAGCTGGTCACAATATATATCAATGGTACGGTGATGGGGACCAAATGTAATATTTCTAAACTTTCAAATGAAACAAAGCTAAATGGGACTATCTGTTGTGAGGAAGATGTAAAGTGGCTTCAGGAGAATTTGGACAGGCTTAGCGAATGGGCAAGAATGTGCCAGATGGAATCTCATGTGGAAAAATGTGAGATTATCCACTTTGGTAACAGAAACAGATATGCAGAGATTTTCCTAAGTGGTAAGAGGTTGGAAAGGTTAGATTATATGAAGGGTCCTAGATGTCCTTGTTAACAAGTCACTGAAGATGAACACGCGGTGCAGCAAGCTATTAGGAAGTCTAATGGGATGATATCTTTACAACAAGAGGATTTGAGTGCAGGGGTGACGTCTTGCTTCAGTTGTGTGGGAGTTTGGTTAGACCTCATCGGGAATATTGCAGTTTTGGTCTCCTTATCCCAAGGAAGATATATATTATTACCACAGAGGTAATGCAACCAAACTTGGTGCTGGGATGGTGGAGCTGTCTGATAAAGAGAAACTGGGCCTGTAGTCTCTAGAGTCTCAAAAAATGAGAGGTGACTTCATTGAAACTTACAAAATATTTGAGAAGATTGTGAACCTTTGGAACTCTCTACCACAGAGGGCTGTGGAAACTCAGTCTTTGAGTATGTTTAAAGTACAGGTTGATAGATTTCTGATTATTAGTGGCATACAGGATTACAATAATGAGATGGGTAAAAAACATTGATGTGTTTGATCAACTTTAATCATGTTGAATAGTAGGGCAGTTTCGTTGGGCTAAATGGCGTAGTCCTGTTCCAAACTGCAGGACACACTCTGATGTCTTACACATTTCATTACAGCCATGTGCACTGTCATCCCCTGTGCCACAGCAGCTGGTTACATGGGCCACAGTGCAAGATCTGGGAATACCTGTACACAGAAATGTCTGACATTCATCCATTAATAGCTAGGATGTCCACTGATTCAGGACACCAGAGAATACTGATTTAATTCACAGTCATACATCAGAATAAAAAAGGTATAGCTAAAGATATAGACCTGGGAGTTTCATTGAATCAGCCTTGTTCTTACTCCCTTATTTGCAGGTTCTCTGGCAGTCAGCAATGTGGACACATTCACTGTGCCTATCAGTACAGAGAGCACTACCACTGTCTGGATCCTGAGTGCAATTACCAGGTACTGTAACCATCTCAGGACATAAGTTTAACAACACCAGGTTACCTCTGTTTGTTCATCCATTCTAAAATATGTTAAAAATAACATTTTTCATACATTTGTCCTCATGTTTTGGTATCCTATACATTAAAAAAAAGTGACAAGTACAGCACGAATGAATTTGACTGATTGCGGAGTTTACAAACACAGGGAGAAACTCAGCGGGTCTGGCAGCAACTGTGGAGAGAGAAACAGAGTTAACATTTAGAGTCTGATATGATCCTTGGTTGGTACGGCTTCGTGCTTTCTTGTGTTGGCAGTATTCCCAGCACCTCCCTGTTACACTCTGAATGAAACAAGGAACTTCAGATACTGGAGATCTGAAACAACAAATAAAGAAATTGCTGAAGAAACTCAGCAGTTTGGCAATATCTGTGGGGAGAGAAACAGAGTTAACGTTTCAGGTCAAGAATCTTTAGTAAATAGCTTGGACAAGGTAGAACTGTAATAGGCTTTAAGAAACCAAAGAGAAAAATGGAAATCCTGTTGGGAAGGACAGCAGAGCTTCTTCAGGGTGAACCTCATTAGAAGGTTCAAGAACCACTTATCAAGGCCAGTTAGGGATGGGCAATAACTGCTAGTCCAGCTGGTGATGCCCATATCCTACGAATGAATAAAAAACAAAAAGAAGTGGCAGTAAATTGGAGATTAGTAGCAGGGGACAGTTAGCTTGGATGCAAAGTGATGCCAACAGCATGGGGTTCAATTCCTGCACTGGCTGAAGTCACCATGAAGGACTCTTCTTCTAAACCTCTTCCCTTACCTTAGGTGTGGTGACCCTCAGGTTAAACTACCATCAGTCGTCTCTTTCTAATGAGAGAACAATCTGTGGGACAATGGTGACTTTACCTTTACAGAAGCAAATCCTGCAGATTCTGGAAATCTGAGATTTTCTGTGTTCCCAGAATTTCCTGTTTTAACTTCGGATTTCCAGCATCTGCTGCCTTTTGCTTTTGTATTTTTGTTTGAACGAGGAATTAACCTCAGGTTGAAGAGTTCCTTGTGGAACAGTGGAATTCTCTCGGGCTTCCAGTGAGGAGAAGGGAGAGGGGGTCCAGTTCCATGATAGGAAACGTGGCGGTTAAATGGACCACAGCACCCATAAATGCATAGACTGTAAACATGTTAGCTAACCCCTGCACTGCTGGTGCAAATTATGGTGTGAAGTCATTAATGAGACAAGTCAACCCTGAATTGGTCCTTCATCGCTCAGTGAGAGCAACGTCTCAATTGGATGAGACTCAGGGGAAGATCCTTCTCCATGCAGTGTTCCCACAACCTGTTCGAACCTGGAGGCAGACTGGAAAATCCCAGTGGAACTCTTCCTGAATCCTTCATCGTCTCCAATGGCATGAAGGCAGGATAAAGCCAATGAAATGGTCAATACACAAGCCGCCTGTTATTTTTAATGTTACCCCAACCCCTGTCTAAGGCCCGCTCCTGATTTTGAATATGAATCGATATTATAGTTCAGGGTTAAGTAGCTAATTTGCTCAGGGCAATTCAGGAGACAGAAGTAAAGTTAGTTAGAGAGTGGGTGTCTCAATGTAGAGTTAGGAAGCGAATGAGGTGCTGCAGGATCAGCAGTGATTGGAGGATACCTTTCCACATTGTTCCAAGAAATAAATAACTGCCATGCAATCAACAGGAACCCCTCTTCTCGAACAGATTTCCTTCCCCAATCTCCCGGGAAGCCCATGTTGGGCATTTGTGTTGAGGCTGGGGTTCTACGTAGCCATCTCTCCATCTTTGAACCTTTGTAATGTTTAGTGGTGAAAGGCACAAGACTGAAACACTGTGCTGGAAGACAAGGGGCAAATACCCAAAGGTTCCCAGGCTGGGGGGAGAGCGCAGAGGCAAAATCAATAGCCACCACCCAACCTGCTAACCCCTTGGCTAAATCAGTGGCTGTCCCTCGAGGGGAATAGTTTATTATCCCTGGGGTTTACTCACATCATTTGTATTGGTCTTAATCTGGGAACACTTGAGAACAGAATCGTGTTAGGAATGTGTTGATTTTGTGGAATATAGGAAAAATCCAAGGTCTCTGTGAGCTTTTTGCAGAGGTTTGGTGGGAGGAGTTGGGCCCAGGAAGTTCTAATTTTCCTTTCCCCTGACCATTCCCTACCTTCCCTCCCCATTCCCTCAGTGCTGGTTTCTGGTGGGATGAGTGGTGGCAGTGAGTTAGTCTGGGAACAGTAACAGGGATGCAGGTCTTGCTCCAATACCGGGTACAGTGGTACCGCTGAAGCAGCTCAGTCTGAACAGCAGCCCGATAAGCTCGGAATGCAGCTTCCCCGGCCCCTGTGCTACATTAACAATTCCATGTAACTCATTTTCCCATGCAGTGCTTAACATTTGCAAGAACAAAATAAATTAATCAATTTCTAAAAAAAAGTGCAAACCAGATTTACCTCCTGTAATATCTTGCAGCTTTTATTTATTGTTGATGATAGTGCTGTGATTTCTATCACATGGGGGCTTTTTCTTTCCATTAAAAATCATTGCCTTGGTGCCAGCTGGCTACAATCCTTGTTTACTGTTGCCACCGTCAGTCTCACCATCTGTTGCCATTTTTGTGAAGCACATCCCTCTCCTTACAGACTGAATTAAAAAATTTAAATTAAATATTGACTAAATTCTAGAATGGGGATAAATCTGAATGCATGACAAATTATTGGGAACGTTCAAAATCAGAATTTCCTCTTTCTCTCATTTTCTTTATCATACATTATTTCTCTCTATGTCTCATTCTGTTTTGCTCACATTCCCTCTATTTCTCATTCTGTCTGGTTTAGTCACAATCCCTCTCACACTGTCTGTCCAACATTCTCTCTTTCGCTCACATTCCTTCCATCTCTCAAATCTGTCTCTTTCACTCACATTCCTTCTCAATCTTTTTCACATTCTTTCTCTCTCATTCTACCTGTCTCTCTACCCTCTCTTATTCTCTTTATCCCCCCTCATTCTCTCTATCACTCTATTGCTTCCGCTGCATTCCTCCTCTGAAACAGTATGCATTCTGCCATCTTCCTTTGCAGTTCAGATATCAGTTGAAGTTCACGTGGCAAGTTAAGTTAAATGAAGCAGCTAATGCAGCAATGTGCTGCAGTAACCAGCAATTAAACACTACACTGTATTCAACTGGGCAGCAAGTATTACAGGTAGTTCTGCTATAATGCGTGTTCCGTTAGCACGAATTGGCTGTAACACAATTGATGAATAGTAGACACTGTTTGGATAACGCAAACTTTCTGCTGTACAGGTGACTTAGCGACTTCCCTATAACGCCTGGCGCAATATCACAGAAGAACGCAACTATCGCGTTATAGGAGGGTTACTTGCATAATGGGAGATATTGGTGTCCCTCTACATGGCTATTTATTTTGCTTCAGGTATAGTTCCCGGCCTGTGTTGAGTTCGTTGACCTCAGGGTTTCTCTCAGAGTACCCTGCTCCTCCGTTGACCAGATGCTGAAGCAGTCGGGTTTGTTTGAGATCCCTGCACTTACTCGAATGGCCTGCAGAAAGAGGAAGGGGAAAATCTAGTTTAAAAGTCAGTCCAGGCCTAGAATATCCTTCAAAGCAATGCTTGGAATGCGATCCAACCCCACTATTCAGCGAAATCCTTGAGAGAAATTTCAGATCATCAGTGAAAGAAGACAAATAACAATGAGTTTCGAGCAAAAGCCAGAGGTTTATCTGAGAGGCAGTGTGAATATGTCCTGACAGTAAAAACTGAAAGTGGCAACAGAAACTTTCAGATTATTTAATTTTCCTCTGTTTGATAGCATTAGGTAATGTCAAATAAATAGACTCTCAGCTTTCTTAAACTGGCAGACAAAGCAACTGCATCAATATTTAGAACAGTTCAGAAGAGGCAGAGGTAATTTATTGGGAACATATAAGATCACGAGGGGACTTGACTGGTTGGATGTGGAATAGATGTTTCCTCTCATGGAAGAAATTTCAACTAGACGCCATGGTTTAAAATTAAAGGTCACCCGTGTAAAACAGACGAGAGAAGAAAAATCTGAGGGTTGAGAGTCTTTGGAATTCCCTTTCTCAGAAGGCAGTGGATGCAGTATCTTTAAATATTTTTAAGGCAGAGGGAGATAAGATTCTTGATGACCAAGCAGGATGGAAGATTATCAGAGATATGAAGGAATGTGGAGTTGGGGTTAAAATCAGATCAGCAATGATTTTATGGAATGGCAAAGCAGGCTCAAAGGGCCGAATGGCTGCTCTTTTTCCTTGATCATATGTTCATAATGTTACCTTCAATAATATCACACAGAGTAATTTTAACCCCCGAACTCTTCTGCTATTAGGTACAGTTTGGATAGATTTCTCTTTGTGTGTAGGCCACCTCACAGCTCTTCAAGTCTAACTCCAAGTTGGAGCGCGCGTGTGCAGCCCCCTGTGTTTGTGTATCGTTTAGGCAGATTTCTTCAATTCCTGCTGCAAACTTTCAGAGGCATTCAGGGTTAACACAGCTGATGTTCCAAACATTACAAACATCGAGATGAGTGCCCACTGTCAGATCTGCAGATTTTAGAGCGGGATGAAAGGTTAATTCAATTGGAGGTGCTTGAGAAACCAATTCTGGAGAATGGAGTTCTGACTGAGAAGTGGATAAACCTGGTTGCTCCAACTCATAACATCAGCTTGCCCCATGGGCAAGATTGTACCAGTACAAACTAGTTAAAAGCATTAAATTTTACCCTGTAGACAAAGAAAGAATTAACATTGAGTCCAATATGACTCTTCTTCAGAAGAAGACAGTTCCAAAGAAGAGTCACACTGGACTCCAAACGTTAACTCTGTTTCTCTCTCCACAGATTCAGCCAGACCTGTTGAATTTCTCCAGCATTCTCTGTGTTTGTTTCAGATATCCAGCTTCTACAGTTTGTTGTTTTTATTCAAATTTATCCTGCAGATTAATGAACATGGAGAGATAATGAGCCCTGGACCAGTCAGCCTATTGTAAACACATATAATAGAGACACTGGCTATTCCATCCAAAAATCCATGCGGTCTCCTGGGATCCAGGAGAAATCCTCACAATTCCTGATCCCAGTCCTGGCTCCAAGATGGTCAAAATCTGACCATTTCCACAGTGAGAGGGGAGAGAATAAGGAAGCCTGCACCCACAGGTGACCTGAGGTACCTTGGACACTCGCTGGCAGGGGCACAGTGGGCAGGGTGTGGGTAGGTAGCCTCTCTGTCACTTACCTGCTCCTATCAGAGAACTTGGGTGAGTGAGAAGCCTATTATTTAGTAGGCTAGGCTTAAAGAAAATGCTTTCCTTTCACAAGGTAAAATCAAACGAGTCAGCAGAAGAAATGCCATCCACCGACACTTAAAGCTTGAAATGGACTTTAAATTATGGAAACATTAAAAACAGTTAAGCTTTTACAAGCAAACTGTTATGACATAAGGGATAACTTAGACAACTGTAAAGTGTTATCTAATAGCTGGTGTACAGACATTTCTATCCCCTACCTGTGGTATAAAGAGAACTATAAAGGGAGTTCAGTGTTTCTGCTGGGGGTTTCTGTGTTTCAAACTGCTATTCATTATGGTCTTGGTTGGCAATAATTTATTTCATAGTTTTACTTGGCATTACACCCAATTTCACAGCCACTCCACATCCCCCTACTTTCTGCTGCCCTGCCTGACACAAGTTAGCAAGATCCCCTTTAAGCCGCACACCATTCTGACTTGAAAAGACAGCACCGTTCGTTCAGTTCAAAATCCTGGAACTCCTTCCCAATGGCACTGTGTGTCCGTACACCAGGACTGCAGGATTCGAGAAGTCGGCTCCCCACCACCTTTGCTGTGGCAGTTAGGGACGGGCAATAAATACTGGTCCAGCCAGTGATGTCCACACCCAATGAATAATGAAAGGAATGTTCAGCTGGGCCACAGTTGGAGTGAACAGCTGCTGCCCCCATGGCAAGGGATGAAATTCCCAAAAAAAATGAGATAATGAATAATAACACCTTAAACGGAGCAGAAAATAAGGAATCAAATGGTGACGGTGAAATAGAAAAAAGGCACACTTACCTCAGAAACCTGGAGTTCACCCAATCCTCAATGTGGAATTTATCTTAATGAATTTGCCAATAGATACTACTTTGAAAAAAAAGAGGCTCACTGCGAAATGTTTTCATGAAGCAAGTCAAGGTCAAAAAAGCTGGTGAAAGCAAATTGATCAATAGCTTGAATACTTGAATCAGAAAGTATTTGCTGCACCAGGAGGTGAAAGGGGACTCATGTTTCCAATGAGCCAGCATAAGAATAATGGCCTGAATGGTCCTTCTTTCTGTGCTGTAAGAAGATGATAGACCTGTAATTCTACAGTAATGCCCTTCCTTTACCTAAGGCATGGACTCTGTCCACATAAACACGGAGCAAGAAGTGACTGAAGAATGAGACAAAATTCAGACTTTAAATGGCGAAAGTAAGTTTTGAATGTGAATTTGATGGAGGGAGACAACAGAATAAGAGCCCAGAAGGAATGCTGCTGGTCCCCGGAGTTCATGGAAAATGAACTAAGTTACAGAATTCATTTGCCCAGATCACTGAATTCAACTTCAAAATTATAAAACATCATTCCCAAATTACAACATACAACTCACCCCCATTACAGAATGTCATCCATACACATTCTCGGCTATAAAATCTCAGAATCACACTGACAAACAACAGACCTTAACCTTATCCAGACGCGAGTAACCACTGCCCTGAATTGGAAATGAACAAATTGGAGGTTGTGAATCCTATGTTTTAGCACCCAAGTTTGAATTATTCAATCTCCATAAAACTGTGGCTCTACCTCCCCAAAAATGATGATTTCAGCAGGTTGTCATGATGAGTGATGCCATTGTCTAATGCTGCAAGTGATGTTCAGATAGCAGCTACATGGAGCAGTATGTGCAATGATCTGCACAAGCTGAAGCAGAGTGGGGACATTAGGATGAGGAAGAGGCCATTCAGCCCATTGTGTCTGCTCCACCATTGATTGAGATCATGGCTGATCAGTTAATCCTCAACTCCTCTTTCCTGTCTTTTTTTCCATAATCCCTAATACCCTTAATGATTAAAAATCTGCCTATCTCAGCCTTGAATATACTTAATGATCTAGCCTTGACAGCCCTCAACAGTAAAGAAATCCACAGATTTACTACCCTCTAAGTGAAGAAATTCCTCTTCATCTTTGTCTTAAATGTGCTACCCCTTATTCTGAGATTATATTGTTTGGTCCTAGACTGTCTCACAGGGGGAAACAACCTTTCCGCATCTACTCTATCAAGTCCCCTAAGAATCTTGAATGTTTTAATAAGGTTGCTTCTCATTCTTCTATATTCAAAGATTACAGGCCCAATCTATTCAACCTCTCCTCATAAGACAGTTAGATTGCAACTGACCTGTATCTCAACTCCATTTCACTGCCTGCGCCCCATATCCCTTGATCCCCACAAATGGCCCTTAACTAACAAGAATCTATTTCCCTTTTGTTATTTTGACAGAGGTTTACCAGTAAACAGGATGTGATACGACACTACAACATGCACAAGAAGAGAGATAACTCCCTGCAACATGGTTTCATGCGCTTCAGCCCCTTGGATGACTGCAGTGTCTACTACCATGGCTGCCACCTTAATGGAAAGAGCACGCACTACCATTGCATGCAGGTAACCCTCTCAGCTGCCTGCTGCTTTAGACTGAGTGCAGTGATGATATACTGTCTTACTGCCATTCAGTCATTCACTGCTGGGTAATGTGTGTTTCATGACATGTGTGTATGCGTGCATATGTGCCTGTATGAGACCAGTGGAACCCAACCCCATAGCGGAGACATTGGTGCAGTCACTGGGATAGCAATCCAGAGACCCAGGCTATTGCTGTAGGGAAATAAAACAAAAAATTATGGATGCTGGAAATCTAAAAAAGAGTCTGCTCTATGGACATAGGTACAAATCACACCATAGTAGAACTCAGTCATTACAATTATATTTAGTTAATAAATTTGGAATCCGTAGCTAGTCATCACAGATGATGACCACAAAACTATTATTGATTGTCATAAAAACCCATCCAGTTCACTAATGACCTTTAAAGATGGAAAATCTGGCCAACATGTGACTCTAGACCCATAGCAATGTGGTTGACCCTTAACTGCCCTCTGCAATGGGCTGAGCAGAACATTCAGATAAAGGGCCGTTAGGGGTGGGAAACTTATGCCAGCCTTGCCAATGATGCCCATATCCCATGAGAGAATTTTTTTAAAAATTGGTGAAGTTAGTCCGAGCAGGATTACCAGCTTCAGTGGAGGATGTCAAGAAGTACACAGCGTTAGCAGAAAAGAAATCTGCTTGCTGTGTTGTTTCAAAATTTGTTTATTAACAAGCTGACATGCATACCTGTCCCTGTAACGCATTTCTGAAATGGATAGTGTTAAATCTGCTTTTTTTATTTCAGACATAAAACAAATTGAAAGGTATCCTCAGTGCCCTGTAGCTGGATGAGCAGTATCCAAGTTGGCTTAGGAATCAAACAGTTGTTTTGTTAGAAAAAAGGATACAAAAGAAGGAGAAGGCCATTCAGCCCCTCAAGCCTGCACTGGCATTCATTATAGTCTTGGATGATTTTTGGTTTCGCTTTCTTGCCTGCTCCCCCTATCCCTTGATTCCCCAAGAAACTAAAAATCAATGATGGAGGACGCACAAGCCTGTATGGTAGAGATTTGCAAAGCTTTGCAACCTTTTGAGTGAAGTAATTGCTCCTCATCTCAATCCTAACTGATCACCCCTGATCTTGAGACTCTGCCCCTATACTTTAGATTCCAAGCCAGACTGAAACAACCTCGCCAATGTTGACCCTTTGGAGCCCTTTCAGAACCTTCTGTTTCAATGAAAACAATTCTCTCATGTCTGAGGCCCAGTTTACTCTTGGAATGATGCAGAAAGCTCCAAGCAGCATAGCCCTGGGTCACAGGTCTCCCAGCTTTACACTCTGAGAGGCGAGGCAGCTTTCTGAGAGTCTGGGTGAACATTGGGACTGCATCGTTAGTGAAGGAAGGAAATGTTTGGAACAGGAGCTGGACAAGAATGAAGACGGCAGCAGTCTGGCTGGGAAGCACAAGGCTAGCAAAACCCCTGGAAGTCACATTGCTCATCAGTGCTGACTGAGCACGGCTGAACAGACTGAACACTTACAAGGGACATTTAAAAGATACATCCTTCCTCTCAAAAGAGAAACAAGAACAAAGCTTCTAACAAATGGGGTTTTAAAAAAAAAAGCTGAAATCTCACTAATACTACAGCCTGCTATAATTCCAGCAAGGCTGCACTTCTTGCAAGTTTTTCAGTCTTTCACACTCACGACACATCCGCACTTGTTCAATTCCCAGAGTGCGATATCCTCAATGAGCTCTGCAGAGGCTCCCTGAGCCCAATCTGCTGCAGGAAATGCTTTTCCTGCCTTCAGTCGCATGTTGTCATTCAGGAGCAGTTTCTGCTCATTTGTGATATTGTTTGAGGCTAATTTTAGCTCTGGGCTGGGGAATGTGCAGTTAAAATAATGCAAGCGAGGAGACTTCTGCCCAAAATAAATCCTCCTGGTCTTTCTCAAGAGGGAGAGGTCAAGTTCAAACAATGAGGATTTGAAATAAGGGATTTAGATTACTCAGAATCGACAGTACAATTTTTAGGGAGTGTTGAACTCAATTTTGAACAAAGCAAATTGTTTCAGATATTGGGTGAGATGTTGATTAAACCTGCAAATCTTTTAAAAAGAAAGTGGTATTTGAAACTCCAGCTTTTGCTGTCTGTAATGTTCAGTTTGAATCTGACCTGCCATTTCCCCATCACACCCCTCCCTCCAATCCCACAGAAAACAAAACAAAGGGCAGGAAGGACTAATGAATGTGGTTAAGGGAGGAATGTTAGTCAAGACATTGAATAATCTTACAACTTCTCTCTGGAATCTGCCACCAGCCCCTTCACATCTATCTGAACAAACAGACAGGAGCTCAGTCGAAAGTCCTATCTCAAAGCCACCACCTTCAGACAATACAGAAATGAATCAGCATTGGCCAAACCTCAGCATGTGTGTTCAAAACGGTTTTGGGCCAATTTTAGCCCTGTCCACCCAGTTGTAATGTCTGCCATTTACAAGATACTCTGGAGCAACTCACCAAGGCTCCTTAGAAAGCATCTTTCAAATCTATAACTTTGACCATCGAGAAGAATGAGGGCAGCAGATACATGGGAACACCACCACCTGCAAGATCCCCTCCAAGCCACCCACCATCCTGACTTGGAAATATATCACAGTTCCTTCAATGTTGCGGGGTCAAACTCCTGGAATTCCCTCCCTAAGGGCATTGTGGGTCTACTACAGCACAAGGACTGCAGCGTTCAAGAAGGCAGCTCAAGAGCATCTTCTCAAGAGCAACAAGGGATATGCAAAGAATACTGGCCCAGCCAGTGATGCCCACATCCTATCAATGAATTTTTAAAAAATGGTTCTGACAGTGGAATGCTGCATCTCCTGCACCTACCCAGGCAGCCAGCTTTCTTCCCAGTGACACCCATAAGACCAGTCCAGGGGCCCAGCTGAAGCCAGCTCATAGCTTTATGGAGCATATATTCCTGTGAGACCCACAGGATTGCAAAAATTCCAACATGGAGAAATGAACAGACCACATGTGCACCACAGCAGAGGAAAAGTGACCTAACCCGAGTTTCTTAAAGAGGTGGCTGCAGGTTGCTGACACATTTGCCCGGGAAATATCCCAGATCGTCGAGGGTGTAGCTCAGGGTAGAAGGACTGATTCCTCCCCCTGCCTTCAATCCCCACCATGCTGACAAGAACACACGGCTGATGGGTGCTATCCGTCAGGGATTAAAGTCATCCCTGTTGCCAACGCAACAGCAACTTGCCTCATGCCTATGATCCATAAAAATATCTCCCCCACCCTGCCAAGAGTGGCTGTCATTCAGAATTTGAAGGGGCCTATGTCACAGTGGTCCAGAAGTTCCAGATTCTCATCTGGTGGTGGCAACTCTTCTGAATGGGTTGAATCAAAATAATTTTTCAAACAAACCTTGATGCCTTCGCAATGTTTCCTGGTGCTGTGCAGAAAACTCTGAGCTCCATATGCAACAGCATCTTCTGGAGCTGGGAATCACATCACATGTCAATAGGCAAGTGACTTCACAGTCTTAGAGGGACACTGCTTTGTACCACAAGACCATAAAAAATAAGAATAGGAGTGGGCCATTTGGCCCCTCGTGCCTCTTCTGCCATTCAATAGGATCATGGTTGATCTGACATTCCTCACATTCACTTTCCTGCCCTTTCTCTATAACCCTTGATTCCCCAAGAATCTAGTGAACCTTCTCTGAACTGCCTCCAATGAAATAATATCTTTCCTTAAATAAAGGGACAAAAACTGATCACAGTGTCCAGATGTGGTCTCACCAGTATTTTGTACAACTGAGGTCAGACTTGCCTTCTCTTGTACTCCAATCCCCTTGAAACACGCAAGATGATTAAGATAGATGGCACAGAGGTAGCTTTAAAGAGGTGTGAGAGGTAGAGAATTTTAGGGAGGCAATACCCAGGCTTAGGCACTGCCCTTTTAAACTGTTCTTGAGATGAAATGTTGACAGTCAACTATCTGTCCCATCTATTGAGGAGTTACTAACTCCCCACAGGAAACCTAGAGAAGGGAGAAGTTGACTTTAATGAAATTACTACTGAGTTTCCAACACTGAAGTTGATGCAATCTTTCTGTTTCTACCTAAAGCAATTAAAGCAGAAATTTCTATCACTAAATAATTTATTTAGACCATGAAATTAAGTTATGCGAATATAACCTGACAGGGTTTTAATGGCGCACTGACCTCTACATTGCCGAGGCCAGGCGCCAACTCTCCGACACCTCCTCCTACCGCCTCCTTGATCATGACCCCACCCCCGACCACCAAACCATCATCTCCCAAACCATCCACAACGTCATCACCTCAGGTGACCTCCCACCCACAGCCTCCAACCTCATCGTTCCCCAACCCCGCACCGCCCGCTTCTATCTCCTTCCCAAAATCCACAAACCTGAATGCCCTGGTCGACCCATTGTCTCTGCCTGCTCCTGCCCCACCGAACTTATCTCCACCTATCTCGACTCCATTTTCTCCCCCTTGGTCCAGGAACTCCCCACCTACGTCCGTGACACCACCCACGCCCTCCACTTCCTCCAGAACTTCCAATTCCCCGGTCCCCAACACCTCATCTTTACCATGGACGTCCAGTCCCTATACACCTGCATTCCCCATACAGATGGCCTAAAGGCCCTCCACTTCTTCCTGTCCTGCAGGCCCAACCAGTCCCCCTCCACTGACACCCTCATCCGCTTAGCCGAACTCATCCTCATCCTCAACAACTTCTCTTTCAATTCCTCCCACTTCCTACAGACAAAAGGGGTGGCCATGGGTACCCGCATGGGCCCAAGCTATGCCTGCCTCTTTGTAGGTTACGTGGAACAATCCCTCTTCCGTGCCTACAGTGGCCCTAAACCCCACCTCTTCCTCCATTACATTGATGACTGTATCGGCGCCATCTCGTGCTCCCATGAGGAGCTCGAACAGTTCATCCACTTCACCAACACCTTCCACCCCAACCTTAAGTTCACCTGGACCATCTCTAATACCTCTGTCTCCTTCCTGGACCTCTCTGTCTCCATCTCTGGCAACCACCTAGAAACCGATATCCATTTCAAGCCCACCGACTCCCACAGCTACCTAGAATACTCCTCCTCCCACCCACCCTCCTGCAAAAATGCCATCCCCTATTCCCAATTCCTTCGCCTCCGCCGCATCTGCTCCCAGGATGAGGCATTCCACTCCTGTACATCTCAGATGTCCTCGTTTTTCAAGGACCGCAACATCCCCCCCTCAGTGGTCGAGAACGCCCTCGACTGTGTCTCCCGCATTTCCCGCAACTCATCCCTCACACCCCCTCCCCGCAATAACAACCAAAACAGAATCCCCCTCGTCCTCACGTACCACCCCACCAACCTCCGGATCCAACGCATCATCCTCCGACACTTCCGCCATCTGCAATCCGACCCCACCACCAAAGACATTTTTCCCTCTCTACCCTTATCTGCTTTCTGGAGGGACCACTCCCTCCGTGATTCCCTTGTCCGCTCCACACTCCCCTCCAGCCCCACCACACCCGGCACTTTTCCCTGCAACCGCAGGAAGTGCTACACCTGCCCCTACACCTCCCTCCTCACCCCCATCCCAGGCCCCAAGAAGACTTTCCACATCAAGCAGATGTTCACCTGCACATCTGCCAATGTGGTACACTGCATCCGCAGTTCCCGTTGTGGCCTCCTCTACATCGGGGAAACCAAGCGGAGGCTTGGGGACCGCTTTGCAGAATACTTACGTTCGGTTCACACTAAACAACTGCACCTCCCAGTCGCGAACCATTTCAACTCCCCCTCCCATTCCTCAGACGACATGTCCATCCTGGGCCTCCTGCAGTGCCACAACGATGCTACCCGAAGGTTGCAGGAACAGCAACTCATATTCCACTTGGGAACCCTGCAGCCCTATGGTATCAATGTGGACTTCACAAGCTTCAAAATCTCCCCTCCCCCTACTGCATCCCAAAACCAGCCCAGCTCATCCCCGCCTCCTAACCTGTCCTTCCTCCCACCTTTCCCCTCCTCCCACCTCAAGCCCCACCCCCATCTCCTACCCACTAACCTCATCCCGCCCCCCCTTGACCTGTCCATCCTCCCTGTACTGACCTATATCCTCCCTACCTCCCCTCCTACACTCACCTTTACTGGCTCCATCCCCGCCTCTTTGACCCGTCTGTCTCCTCTCCACCTACCTTCTCCTCTATCCATCTTCTATCCGCCTCCCCCTCTCTCCCTATTTATTTCAGAAACCTCTTCCCCTCCCCCATTTCTGAAGAAGGGTCCAGGCCCGAAACGTCAGCCTTCCCGCTCCTCTGATGCTGCTTGGCCTGCTGTGTTCATCCAGCTCTACACGTTGTTATCTAGGGTTTTAATACACTCATCTGAAATTCCCCTTATTATTTGGACAGGTGAGCCTAACCCTTTTGAAAAGATTATGCCTCAGTGAGCTTGGTTCCAAGCTCTGGAATCCCAACCTCTGCTTTTGCTAATCTCTTTCCTGTTTTAAGTTACGCATTAAAAACAATCTCTTTGATTGAGCTTTTAACTACCTGCTCTGTTATCTCCTCCTCTAGTCAGTCTCAGTTTTTATTTTGCCGGAGAAGCACCATGAAAAGCTACCCCACAGTAAAGTGCTAAATAAATGCAAATGGTTGCTAATAAAAGCAAATGCTAGGAAGTCTGAGATATAAACAGGAAATAATCAGCAGACCTGGCTTTATCTATGTGAGAACAGTGGGGACACAGAGCATGGAAGTGGGTAACAGAAGATGGGCCCACTGACCCCAGAAATAGCACAGAGACAGCCATAACAGGGCTGTTGGTGCTGAGGTGAGCTGCTTAACAGACCGTCCTAACTGCTCTGGGACTTCGTCTCATTTAAAATAAAACAGGCATCTCGCTCTCACCCATCCCACACCCTCAATCTACCCCCCTCCACCATATTCTTCATACCCTATCCATGGCACCCCATGTCCTCCACTCATCTCTTATATTCCATCCATAGCAACCTACGTTCCTGTACCCATTCCCTGTCCCCTTATAGTCCTGATGCCAACTTAGTGCCAGCTCATACCCCCATCCCCCACCAACCATCTGCTGTTATACGTTTCATGCTAACTCAGCCTGCAACCACCATTAGCCAACTTCAGGAGCCATGGTAAAATGGAATGTAAGATCTAAGTATCTGTTACAGGCTTCACGATTAAAAAATAACTCTTATTAATAACACTTAATTCCTTACTCGTAAGGAAAACAAAAATTTGCATTCATAGCCCTATATTAAGGACAACAAATCACTTCATGACCATGTGGAGCTGTCAATCAAACTGTGAATTTACAGCCCCCTGACTGTGATAACAATAGGTTGTGGAAGCAGGGTGCAGCTCTAATCCTATAATGATAACCCTTAGGCTAATGTCACCAAACAGTGAAATAGCAATGAATGATTTTTCTTCAGCAGCATATTTGACCTTTCAGAAATATAAAATGCCTTGGGGTTTAAAAGACTTGATAGCTTGACAGTTCCATAGAGTTTATTCTTGTTTTATGTAGATTCATGTTTACTCTTAACAATTCTAAAGGAATGCCCAACATCTCGCAAAGAGCTCCTGACCTTACTCACAGAGATCACAACAGGAGGAAATGGTTAGCAAACGATTCTGAATGAGGCACTGCCTTGGAGAAAATAAAATGAAAAGGAAGTAGCCCCCTTTTCTCTGGTAATACAAGTTGTTGTGATTATTTGAATTTGGCATTCTTGCATTTGTCCTGATGGGTAAAAAACAAAAAAGGTTCAGCAACGTGACTCCCTTTTCAGCAAGACTCAAGTTCTGTTCTCCCAAGAAACTGTTTGAGCAGGATCACAGAGAGACAAGAACATAGTAGAGCTCCCTGCTGTCTCATCTCTGGTCAGTCCTGGAGGAGCAGTGAAAGGATCAGTCCTTTGGCTGATTTGAAACAAAGCCATTACCTAACTCAAAAATAAAGCAGAGAAAAGTAGTTGTGAAGAGACCATACTGTCCAAAAGCTGTAGCTTCAACTTGTTCCTTTGAAAAAATAAATATTTGATGAGTCTTATGTCTTATTCTCTGAAGAAGGTAATTCTATTTTCTATTAAAATAATAGAACTTTGGGTTAATTCTTTTGAATGCTCAACTTCACAGCAAATGTAGGACAAGGGAATTTACCGATAAAGGGACAAGGCCTGAATTCTCGTAATCTCTAATCCTTATGGCATGAGAACATACAAGCTTTTCCCTAGTTATTAAAATTCCGGTAAGATTCTATCGGGAATTTAATAGGCGTCGTCAGGGACATTGTCGGGACCTTCCAGTTTGTTTTCCACATCAGGACTGATAAATACCCAGCACTATCTCCCCAACACCTTCTCTCTACATCCACTGTGCTGTAGGTAGGGAGCTTTGTATAAGTCATAACCCCCTGAAACTGAATGTCTGCCCACAGCCCCCATTCCTGTCCTCCCCCAGCAAAGTCTAATCTCTCAGTCTGACTGAATAGCCCTTTCTTCAAACACTGTCTCAGGATGAAATAGAAAGATGGGAATGGGACCCCTGTGGCTGATTACATGGGGCAGCCATTGGTGCAGTTGAGGGATAGCTGGATAAGAGACCAAGTCTGAGGGAAGAAGTGTTTGGGAGGGGTCCGGAGTTATAACAACTGCACAGGGATAAGTAGGTGGGAGGCAAGGCCCATATGCACACACTCACTTAGATGAAAGTCATGTTTAAACTTCCTTATGGCCTCTGCTCTCTCTATCCTCCTGTAACTGTTGTACCTCCAACCCTGTCCAATCTCTTCTTCCTCTGATTCTGTCTCTTATCCAGGTTTCCCCCCGTGTTGTAGCCCCATGCATTCAGCAGCTGCACTCCCATTCCCTTCCTGAGCCTTTGTTCACCTTCCATTGCCCCACCATCGAAGCTCTTTCAACAGTCACTTCATTTCTCTCGCTCTCCAGGTGGGTTGTACTAAGGTTTACACCAGTACGTCCGATGTGATGACCCATGAAAACTTCCACAAGAAGAATGCCCAGCTAATCAACGATGGCTTTCAGCGCTTTCGTGCAACGGAGGATTGTGGGACTCTTGGCTGCCAGTTCTATGGACAAAAGACCACACACTTCCACTGCAGGTAAATCCCAATCCAATTCAATCTCCCAATATGTACAAAGAGTGACAGCTGTGACTCTCTTATTCACCCTTAGCAAGTTTCCAGACTAGGGCACGTATAGACCAGCTGTGCTGAATGGCCTTCGCCAAGATTCGACGCAGTCCTATATATAAGAATCTTAGGATGCTTTACTATGTTAAACGTGCTATATAAATGCAAACCGCAGTATGAAAAGCTTGGAGGAAGAGTAACAAACATCTGGATGTAAGCTCTCTCATGGAGCACTCTCAGTTGGTATGATTTGGAACATCAACAACACAAATTACCCAAATTGTGTGGTCAAGTCCCTCACCAGGACTAATATGTACAAACCAAAGCTGATGCTCCAATGCAGTGCAGTACTGAGGGAGTGCTGCATTGTCAGAGGTGCTGTTCTTCAGCTGAGATGTTAAACTGAAGTATTGTCTGTCCCCTTGGGTTGACATTAAAGTTTCCATTGCGCAGGTTCAAAGAAGAACAGAGAAGGTATCCCTTGGCCAATACTAATCCCTCAATCAACAACACACTAAAAAAAACTGATCATTCTCACTTTGCTGTTTGCGGAGCTTGCTATGTGCAGTTTGGCTCCCCATTTCCTACAACGGTGACAACATTTCGCAAGTACTTCCACTGGTCGTAAAGCAGTTTGAGACAAATAAATGCAAGTCTTTCTTTTTTATCCTCTGGTATTAAGTTAGGTTGTAGTGGAAAGAAAACCTGAGACACACATGCATTGTGATTTGTGCTCAGTGATGAGTGCGTGACATTGAGGGACAAAGAGGAGTTGCAATGTAGGGAACATTACAGTCTGCTCATTAATCTCTCCATTTTCCCAGGCGTCCTGGTTGTACTTTCACCTTCAAAAACAAGTGTGACATCGAGAAGCACAAGAGTTACCACATCAAGGATGATGCCTACGCCAAGGATGGCTTCAAGAAGTTCTACAAATACGAGGAGTGCAAGTATGAGGGCTGTGTCTACAGCAAGGCCACGAACCACTTCCACTGTATCCGGGTGGGCTGCGGCTTCACATTCACTTCCACCAGTCAGATGACCTCGCACAAGCGAAAACACGAACGCCGCCACATCCGGAATGCGGGAGGTCTCGGCCTAGCTTCTCAGCTGCTGGGCCGCAAGGAGAACGAACAGGATGACTCCAGCAATGATGACCTGATTGACTACTCAGCGATAAGCAGCAAGAACTCAAGTCTGAGTGCATCTCCGACAAGCCAACAATCTTCGGTACCGATGCTCCTCCCCACTCCCACCACAGAGATCTCCTCGACCCAGGCCATCAAGCCGACAAGTAGCGTCATCCCAGTGACCAAAGTGTCGACGATACTTCCGCAAACGCTGGCCAGCCCCATCCCGGTCGCCTTGGCACTCTCCAATGCTGGTCTCTCCAATACGGGCCCCTTCTTCCCTATCATTCCCAACAGGGTCTCCATGACCCTCCCCGTGACAGCAGCCAACCTGATATCCACCATCTCCTCCAGCGTTCCCACCTTGCCAACGGAATCACCTTCGCAAGTTGTCTCGGGGTCCAGCAACACAATCCCCCTGTCTCCAGCTGCTGCAACCACCATCATGGAGAAGATCACGGCCAGCAAAGGGCTCATCTCCCCGATGATGGCCCGCCTTGCAGCTGCAGCTCTCAAACCATCCAACCCAGCAGATGTAGGTGAGGCATAGGGGTTTGAATAACCCTGGTATTTTGTACTCATCGTAAGAAGAGCAGATCAGCCCCAACTTGACACTGAGAAACTGAGCTGAACTAGCCTCCTCATGTTCAAGAGATAGGTCAATGGGGGAAGTCTGGAGTTGTATCATTGGAGCTGGATTTGAATTTGAGCAGAAACATCTTTTAAAACCATCAGTAAGACCATCATTCAATGAGATTATGGATGATGTAATTCTCAACTCTGCTTTCCTGCCTTTTTCCCCCCTAACCCTTGATTATTTTACTGATTAAAACTCTGTCTAACGCAGCCTTGAATATACTTAATGATCCATTAGATGTCATGGGAGAGTCTAGGACCAGAGGGCATCATCCCAGAATAAATGGTCATATATTTAAGACAGAGATGAGGAAGAATTTACCCTCAGAAGGTCATGAATCTGCGGAATTCTTTCTTACAAAGGGCTGTCAACATATTCAAGGCTGAGACAGACAGATTTTTAATCAGTCAGGGAATCAAGGGTTATGGAGCAAAGGCAGGAAAAGGGAGTTAAAGATCATCAGATCAGCCATGATCTCGTTGGATGGCAGAGCACACTCGATAGGCTGAATGGCCCTCTTCTGTTCCTATGTTTTATGCTAACCTTCTCTCCAATAATACTCGGTGTATTATGCTTTGCTTTTCTGTCCCTTCAAATCTTTTTGAAGCAGGAGTTTATTATTTCATTCAGAACGGGGAAGACCATTTCGTTGAACTATCTCTTTCCTCTGTAAAAGTTCAAATATCTGGTCAAGTTAAAATGAGTTTTTCTCACTTTAGATTTTGCCTTCAATTCTGAGGTCTTTTTATTAGCTGGGTTACTGTTTATAAAGCAAATCTGGTGTTATTGTAATGTGATAACACTTAAAAACTGAATTAACAGTTCACCCCCAGAGGGTGGAATAAATCTAGGTGCGAATAGAAAGTCATGGAACTTTCTATGTCTGTGGTCTACCCTCCAAAAAAAATGAAAACCCACAGAATTTTGTTTCTCAAACTGACTGAAGTGTTATAACACAGAAAGAAGCCATTCCGCCCATCATGTCTGTATCATCTCCTCAAACAAGCATCATTACTTAGTGACAAATTCCAGCTTCTCCCCACCCCCATGCACACTATTTCTATCCAAATAATCATCCAATTCCCCCTTGAATGCCTTAACTGAACCTGTCTCCATAACATTTCCAGGCAGTGCTTTCCAGACCCTAAATACTCGCTATGTGAAAAAGCTTTTTCCTCTCATCGTGTTTGCACCTTTTGCAAATCACTTTAAGTCATTCTGAAGAAGGGTCACTGGACTCGAAACACTAAATCTGTTTTCTCTCCACAGATGCTGCCAGACCTTCTGAGTTTCTCCAGCAATTTCTGTTTTTGTCCCTTTCATTTCTTTTTCATTTTATGAGTGGGAACAGTTCCTCTCTACACACTCTGTCCAGATCAAAGTTTCCTCAAAAGTAACTTCTTGCGTAAGATGGGAATATGGAACAAATGCCTGCTGTCCTGTCTAATCTGCTAATGTTTGACAGTTCAGCCGTTGCACTATTCCAGTTAAAGGGGCAGTGACAGGAAGCTGGGAATTTCAGTTGAATGCTCCTAATAATGGGACCCAGGTGACTTCATCAGGGAACACTCAGGATTAATAGATGACAGTATTATACTGGTGGACAAAAAAAAGGGATAAGCCTTGGTCTTGCAGGAACTTTTATACATAACTTTGCAAATAGAGGCATTTTGACAAAAACAATAAAATGGTAATTGATGTAAATTTTATGTTTTTTTCTATTGTATCCAGTAGTGCTCTTATACACAAGTGAACGGATTTCTTAACCCCAGTCACTCGTGGTTTTTTTTTTCACCAATTAACCACTACCGGTGTTCTCCAATTGATTAACTTACGTGCAAGGCCCACAAAGGGCAATGCAGATCATCTGAGGCGAGGGAGAGGTAGGGAGAGATGGAGAGGGGATATGTCACTTTTACAGATGTTCTCATCAACCTGCTCAGAGATGTTACTACACACCTCTGGAGCAGGTGGGACTTGAACCTGGTTGTCCTGGCTCAGAGGTAGTGACATTACAACTGCAGCATAAGAATCCCTTGTGTTAATGTTTTATCAGTTGGGAGTTATTATATTCAGAAGGTAGGTCATAACTGGGGATTCGCATTGTATTACATAAATTTAGGTGCAGAGTGAAAGCGGTTTTTTTTAATCAAAGGTGCATTGTACGGAATTTGTGTCTCTGTAAATAAAAGCTTGTCAGCGATTTCCCCACCAATGATTTCTTTTTTCTTTGCTGTGCTCAGTCCATTCATTAAGTGTATGATATCTTTGAATGGTGCAATCTATGTGTGACCTGCACAGTAATGTCCGGGTACCTATGCACCCAAAGGGAACGTGCTCAGCTTCATGCGTATAGAGCAAATGGGGCAATGGATTACACAAGGCGACCAAAAGCTTGGTCAGAGAGATTGCTTTTAAGGAATGTGGTGAAGAAGGAAGGCAACGTGTGGAAGTGCAGGGAAGGAATTCCCGAGCCTAGGAATGGGTAACTGAAAACACAGTTTCCATTGATGGAGTGATCAAAATTGGGGATGCTCAAGGTGCTAGAATTAAAGGAGCACACAAATATTCCAGAGATTTATAAGGCTTGAAGGAAAATGCAGAGAGCAGGGGTCGAAATGGCGAGAGGTGGGGATGGGATTTGAAAATCAAGATGAGGGTTTTATGATCAAGGTGTTGTTTGACTGGGAGCCAAAATAGGTCACGCTCTGTGAATGGGACTCACTGAGAAACATTGGTGGCAGCATTAGGATGACTTCAAGTTTATGGAGCTTAGTACGGGGGCGATCAACTTTGGCTTCAGTTTACTGGGTAGCCTGAATTTGGTGGTGTCCATAGTAACAGCTCTGGGCACATTACAGGATGGTGATGTAACCCTGCTAGGTGACAGACTCACTCCTTAAGCACAATGTTCTATGTGGGAATTGGATTGTGCATACACTGCAGTGAAATGCAGTGTCTGCTTTTTTTCTTCAACCTTTACCCTTTGTTCACAACCTCTTGACTTTATAATTCCCAAGTGTGAGCTTGTTCATTTTCTAAAAACAAAAGGGAGGGAACAATTTTATGAGGCGAGTAATGTTTAGATATCAAGAGGAGCAGGCAAAAACGGAACAGCACTGACCTTGTGAGATTTTGGTGTTAAGATGCAGATTAACCAGAACGCATCTATCAAATTCTTCCCTTTACTGGTTAAAACAGACGTTAGGGTTAATCTGCTGCTCAGTGGAGTTCTGAATTGAACTCTTCACGTCGTTAGGTCTCACAGTGTAAGTTCAGAGCCTTTGAGAATTGGCAGAGTCAGAAAGTTTGAAACTTCCTCAATGCAGGGGTAGCTTCTACAACTTGTATAGAGATATAAATCCACACTAAGTAGGGTGGGGTAGGATGGGGGGAGCTGGTTGGGGAGGAGGGAGAATAGGTCACTGAACACTTTGCTTCCTTTCACTTCAATAGCCATCCTGAGAAATAGGGCAGGTTTTTTTTGGAGAAAAACTAAACTTTTTTCTGCCTGAGGCCAAATTAATATTTTAGTCCCTTGGGTATTTCAGATAAGGCTGGGTTCAGGCAATTCTATCAGCTGATTTATTCTCTTTTCACATGGCCTTTGTCAATACTTTGCTCGTAAATGTAATCTGTCCATCTGGGTAGGGGGTTGGGGGTGGGGGTGCGGTTGGGGTTGGGGGAGAAGGAGGGGGTGGGGAAGGGGTGGGTCAAACCTGTTTGAACTGATCTGTTTGGCTGTCAAGTTTGATCTGGCATGAATGGGAGATGTTCCTGTTGAGCATGCTCTGTGGCAGGCTGAAGCGTCTCCATGGAAACGTAGACATCCTGAAAGGAGGCAAAGGTTGTCTCCCACTCTGGAGCTGCCAGAGTCCCTCAGCATTAACATGATACTTAATGAATGGTTAAGAGGCAGGGCCACAAATCAGATATGACAACGGCAGAATGAAGCCTTTTCACCTCCCCCTCTCTCTCCTCTCTGACATCTCAAAAGTCCCGATGGCTTGACGTGATTTGGCAATAATTATCACTCCACTTGTTCCGTCGCTGAGCGAAAGTCAGAACCGATCTCATCACAGGGGACCAACAATGACTTGTTCTCTGCGTTTTGTCATAGCAGGAAATGAGCAGCAAACGCAGTTGAACCAGTTCAATCTGGTCCCACTCAAGCAAGAGCCAAGTGACATCACCAAGACCCAATCTCAAGACTCAACACAGAATCAGAGCCTTGATCTCAGCTTGAAGGAGCACAGGTAGGTACCTGGCTGCACTGACTGCACCAGTATAAAAGTCAAAGTCAATTTATTACTTTAGTCCTAACCAAAATGGATGCCATCAGGGCTCAGTAGTTAGCACTGCTGCCTCACAGTGCCAGGGACTTGAGTTCGATTCCAGCCTCAGGTGATTTGGGCATAGTAGGACTGCAGGTGCTGGAAGCAATGAGCAGGAAAGGCAATGTTTCGGCCCAACTTTCCTGCTCCTCGGATGCTGTTTGATTGGCTGTGCTTTTCCAGCTCCACATTTATTGACTGTACCTTCACGTGATGCCTATGTGGAGTTTGCACGTTCTGCCCGTGCCTGTGTGGGTTTCCTCTGGGTGTTTTGGTTTCCTCCCATAGTCCAAAGATGTGCAGGTTAGGTGGATTGGCCGTGCTAAATTATCTGTAGTGTCCAGGGATGTATAGGCTAGGTAGATTAGCCATGGTAAATGCAGAGTTATGGGAATAGGCTAGGGGCTGGGTCTGTGTGGGATGGTCTTTGCAGGGTTGGTGCAGACTTAATGGGCCGAATGCCCTCTTTTTGCACTGTAGGAATTTTATGATGAAACCAGGTATTGAGGAGAGGGCACAAGCTCTGTGAGGCTGTCCTGACATACTTGCAGCTGGTAATCCCAGTTCTTCACATATAAACCAGACAAGTACATTTAATCAACTACCTACACCACAGATAAAAGATCACCACCACACCCCAACCCCCCAAAACATCTGCTGCTCCCATTTATTATAACTTCCGCAAAATCTTTCCATCTTTTGGTTAATTGAGGTTTGAATCTCTTTTTGAAATATAGCCCATTGCCAGCCTGGCGATCAGCAGCTGTCCAGAATGGCAAACCTGAACCAACCACCTCACCACCACTCCCCTACTGCCAGCTGATGCTCCATTTTGAACCTGGCACACAGATCATCTTTTACCCCAAAGCAAAGCCCTGAGTGATAGACAGGCCATCCCTGTCCCTTGCTATCTCTGCTGCACAGGAATGTCACAGTCACTGTTCCTCCCAACTCCAGGTGAATTTGATCAGGAAGCTGGGCTGCATGTTAACCTGATCTCTGGTGCCTGCTGTGGTGGCCCCATGCTCAGATGGTACTTACACTGGCAGCTCCAATGCACCCATTCTCATACCAGCTTTGCCTGACCTCCCTTCCTGTAGCGGGGGGTGGGGGGGTAACGCTGGCAATCAATTTGCCCCTGGATATCTGTCAAAATTGACACATTTGGAGAACAAAGGCTCAGAAAACAAGACAGAAGGCCCCAAAAATGCACATCTCAGGAGCACTAGTTAGTATTCTGCTCATTGTGAAAACCTCTCTGTCTGCACACACTGTACTTAATCCCTCACTTCTCCAGCTCCACAACTAGCTGAGATCTCAACAATCCTCCAATCCCATTTATACATTCCTCACTCCCTTTCCCCAAGCATTGGACTTAACTCTCTGGATCCTAAGTTTGGGAATTCACTGCCTAAACCTTTCCAAACTCTCTCCCCATCTCTCCTTAATTAAGAAGTTCCTTAAAGCAGTTTTTATTAATTCATTCAGGGGACGTAGGCTTTGTTGTCTGTGCCAGCATCTGCTGCCCATTTCACATTGCAAATAGGGATGGGAAATAATATGATTCTTCACCTGTCATAAAGTATCATCCTTTGCCTTAGTGTCAGAGGTTTCAGCTGGCAAGTGGCCCGGGATGTTTCACGATATTAAATAAGAAGTTGCTATGACTTTATTGCCGATAACGCACAAAATTAGTTAAGAGTGGTGTGAAATGACTCCATTTCAGACTCTCTCACCTTCTGAGGGAGTCTCTGTACAACTCTACAGGCTGTTTCTGCTCATCAATGTGCCTGAGGAACAGTGAGTGACAGAAGGAGAGCAAAGGAAGTCTATAGACCTTCTCTATCAGATCTTTAACCTCACTCTGTTGACCCAGGATTTCCAAAATGGATGTGTGTATTCTAAATTGTTTGTGGGATGTGTGCATCACTGGTTCTGGTTGTCCATCCGTAATTGTCATTATGTACAGTTCAAAGAAAAATAAATTGATTCCAGATATGGAGGGATTTTCATATGTAGAGAAGCTGAAGAGGTTGTGCTCATTGCAGTTCAGAAGAATGAGAGACAATATAATTGAAACATATAAGATTCTTAAGGGTAGACGTGAAGAGCCTGTTCCCCCTTGTGGGAGAGTCTAGGACCAGAGCACACAATCTCAGAATAAGCGGATGTATTTTTAAGATAGAGAAGAGGAGAATAATGAATCCATGGAATTCTTTACCGCAAGGGGCCACAGAAGCTGTTTCGTTAAGTATATTCAAGGTAAAGATATACAAATTTTTAATCAGGAAGTTGATCTAGAGTTATGGGGAAAGGCAGGCAAGTGGAATTGAGGATTATCAGATCAGCCATGATCTCATTGAATGGCGAAGCAGATCTTTGGGCTGAATAGCCGACTTCTGCTCCTACGTCTTACAGTCTTTTGGAGCTTACATTCTCACTATTTCCATTTATGAACATTGAGGTGAGTGAGGCTCCTGATATGGAAGGGCTCTGAAATATTGTGAGATATAGAAACAGGCCAGTCGGTCAAAATATTTTTGATGGGGACCTGGTGATTATGACAAATTGATGACAAGGCAGAGAGACACCCAAAAGATCATCTTAAAGAAGCAGCTATTTGGTTTGATGGTTGATGCTGAAAATTCCCTATAGGAT
Source organism: Rhincodon typus (assembly GCF_021869965.1). NCBI lineage: Eukaryota > Metazoa > Chordata > Chondrichthyes > Orectolobiformes > Rhincodontidae > Rhincodon > Rhincodon typus. The sequence goes on from NC_063362.1 coordinate 4,303,841, forward strand.
TCTGAATGTTGCCTGCAATTCTGTGGTCCTTATTTTGGACAGTTGATTTATTTTCTAGTCCCTTGTGCCATATGGGCAACATTAGCAAGATGCCAACCTTTACTGTCTACCCCCAACCACCCTTTAGAACATGACCTCACTGGGTGACAGTATCATGTAACCAGGTATTTGACAACATATTCACTATACTTCAGATTAAAAGCTGAGGCATAAACAAACAGTTTAGCTTGGGTCAAGTAGACTGTAATGAGATTGTAGCTGGTGTTTTGATTATCACACTGTGGGATAACTACAAAGTAAACACTATACTGCACCATCAAGTCACAACAGTCATAGAGAAATTAAAGTAATTCCTTTTCCTTGTTCCTGCAGCACTGAATCCAATGGACATGTGGATTCGGGACAGACATCCCTGTTATCCTCATTTCTCAATAAGGTAAGAGTTACTATCAGCATTTATACCCAGAGTCAAATTAGCAGGCTGCAGAGGGTGTTCCTGTTTGTTTTTCTGTTATTCCAACACCAGTTTTGGAGCTTGTGGTGTCGAAAGCATTCATATTTTAAAGACATTAATTATGTGCAGCACACTTCAACTCGTCATCCACAGATAAATTAATGCAATTAAATGGAGTAGTGTGTGCTGCCATATTGTGAAGTGCTGTGGGTTATAGACCGAGGCACATGTAACAGCTGCAAAACACTGGGTGTTACATTTCAGCTGCTTGTTGGGCGGCAAGGGAATGGTTTTGTCCATTGGTGAAACAAGCTAATTTACAAATGTTCTACCGTTTAGCATGTTCATTACTGAAACCTACACCCGGTCAGCCTCCAGCATCAAAAACTCTTGTTGCCCCTATCTTAAGCTGCTTAAAGCCCTGTTCCCCTCTCACTGACTGACAGTGGCTCCCAGTGAAACAACATTTTGATGTTATTATTCTCCTCTTTACTTTCAAATCCCACCAAGGGCTGGCTCCACCCTCTCTCTGTAATCTCCAGCCTCCACTACTACCTTTCAAGATATCTGTGCTCCTTGATTCTGGCAGCGTGCCCTTCCATGATTTGCCCAGCTACACTATAGACTGGCTGGTCAGATGGACTGAGCAGCAGCAAATGCAGTTTAACCCTGAGAAGTGATGGGGGTGCATTTTGGGACAGCTAACAAGGCAAGGGAGTACACGTTGAATAGTAGGAACCTCGGAAGTACAGGAGATCATGGAGACCTTAGTATGTATGTCCATAGAAAGCGGCAGGACAGGTAGATAAGATGGTTGAAAGGTATGTAGGATAGTTGCAGTTATTAGCCAAGACATAGAATACAAGAGCAAGGTGGTTATAATGGAGCTGTGTATAGCATTTGTTAGGCCACAGTTGGAGTACTGTTCAGATAATGTCTTGAGTGGTTTGGTATTTGATTTTCTTCATGGTGCTCCTGTGAAATGAATTTTAATCTTGAGATGTAGTATATCAAAGGTGTTGTATAAATACAAGCAGTTGTTGTAATTGCTCTGGACCTTTTGAGAAGACAAGGCCATGGAAAGTGGGGCCCAAGACCGGAAGGTCAACACCGTGAGTCTTCACAAGGTTTAGTGCATCAGCTGAAGGGAAGAGCTGCCTGAACTCAGTCAACAGCAAATCACTGAGAGGCTACAGGCCAAAGCTTAGGATGTCCCATCTTGCGTCAGGAAGGGGAAGAGGGTGCGTACCAAAATTCTTATTGTCAAGGATTGTTACAATGCAGAATGACGCCTTTCGGCCCATTATGTTTATGCCAGGTATCTGAATGGGCAATTCAATTCACTTCATAGCCCACCTTCTCCTGCATAACCCTTCCCATTCTTCCCTTTCAGACAACAGTCTAATCCCCCATTGAAAGCCTCAATTGAAGCTGCATCCACCAGAGTCTCAGGCAGCTCATTCCAGACCTTAACCACTCACTACACAATCAATTCTGAGGAAGGGTCACCGGACCCAAAACATTAACTCTGTTTTTTCCTTCACAGATGCTGCCAGACCTGCTGAGCTTTTCCAGCAACTTTGTTTTTGTTCCTGATTTACAGCATCCGCAGTTCTTTTGGTTCTTAACCACTCGCTGCTTGACTTATGCTTAGGTCTCGCTTTGGAATTTGATGTTTGTTGAATTATTATAAACTCTTATATTTCTATCGCTAGATGTCCCAAAACAGCAGCGGACTGAGCAATTTGCTGAACCTCAAGACAGAACCGGACTGTGCACAGTCTGATGCAGAACAGATGCCCTACATGAATAAAGCTTTGACCCCACAGAGACAGGAGAAACGACAGGAATTCTGGGAGAAATACCTGCGCAGGTAAAGGTTTCACTTCTACTTGCTGCAGCTCACTCAGTGGCTTGGTGGGTCAAATTAGACCATTTCCTGAAGCAGACTCCTAACAAAACCCTGACTCTGATTTAAGTCCACATTGTGTTTGTCTCTCTCAGCCCATATATCACACAGTGTTATAATTTGTGTGTGAATGTGGCAGAAGGAAAGCAATCAAAATTCCAGGTCTTGATTGTTGTCTAGTGATAGGTCAAAAGTGCATATCTACATTCATATCTGTGTGTGTGTGTGTGTGTGTGTGTGTGAGAGAGAGAGAGAAAGAGAGAGAGTTAGTGAGCATTCATGTCTTTGAGTTTGTCGCTGTGTCTGTGTCTCCATGGAAGTGTGTCTCTGTGTTTTTCTGCATGGACATGTCTCTATGTGTCTGTCTCTGTGTCTATGAAGGATATGAAGGATTCTTGAGCTCCTCAACTGCACCAGCAATGTGTACATCATTCCTGCAGAAACTAAATATTGAGCCAGTGCTACCAATTCCCTGACAATTTGTTATGTCTCATTTGTAGATTTACCACGGAAGATTACTGTGAGACCCAGTGTGACTTCCTACACAAAACCCATTTCCATTGTGCAGTAGAAGATTGTGGTGCCCTTTTCAGTACCTTGGATGGAGCTGTTAAGCACGCCAAGTAAGTGTCTATATGTCCATTGAGTACATATCCATATCTGCCAAGTACATATGTCCATTACCTGCCAAGTATAAATGTTGACATATACCAAGTACAAATTTCCATATCTGCCAACTTTAAATGTCCATATGTGTAAACTATGTGTGACCAGAGAATCAGTATATGGCAATGAGTGCTGATGGCATAGAGCATATAATTCAAATGAACCTTCATTGTTACAAACTAAGGAAACCATGGTCCTGAGTGCAATGTGAGTGACCAATTTGCAATGAACCTCCAAATCTGTCCCGATGGAGCTCGCTGAAAATTGGCTTACCTACATGAAACCAGGCAGCTACCTCAGGAGACCTTGACAAAGTCAGTCCTGGTCACTACATGATGTGTTAATGATCTAAAAAGGGATTGATTAACTCTGTGCGTTAGTTTATTTAAAACAGTAAAACACATTACAAGTTATGACGTAGACATTACAGCAAACCAACTGATTCTGTGTGTGCAGCTTGCAGACCTACAGCAGATCAACTGCCAGGCAGAGTCACAACATGGTCTACACACTTGGAGTAACGTACAGGCAATGGACCTTTACAACAGTAAATTGCAGGCTTCTGATTAGCATATTCAATAGGTTTGAAAGTAGGCTTGGCTCCTCAGACATCATATGCTTGCTAGATGGCAGGTAGGATTGGGTACAGGGCACCTCCTACTGAAATTCACTCCAAAATCCATTGTTTAGAATGCAAATTGGGATGGGTCCAGGATAACAAAGTCACTTTCTCCCCCAATGTTTTTTCTGCGCAGATTGTCAAGAGGTAGCTCTTGGTATGTGTGAGGTAAATGTAACCTTTCCGAAAAGAGACATATATTTGCAAAAAATTTTCATCTTCCATTCCTCAGGACAACTTTCAAATTTACATGTCAGCCGATCAGTTTCCTTTTCTACTGTGGTATAAATTGTTGAGATTGTTTGAAATTTAGTATTCTTGCAAATTGGCCTGATGGGTGCAAGTTGAAGATCTACAAGAACATGTCTCTCTCTTTTCAGCCAGGTTCTATTCTACCAAGTGTCTGTTTAAAACAAAACCTGGTGCAGTGCCAATAATTGGACAAAACTTCTCCCTCGATTACCCACAGAGCAGTGAACAAGAAGCAGAAGCAGAAAAAAAATCATGGGGAAGGTCTCCCTTATCTTCTCTGACCCTCTCTAGGCTGTGCCTGGCAGTTTTCTGTTTAATTAAATTTTTTAGTAACTGATCACATTATTGAATATTCTGTTCCTTATCAATAAAGTGAAGTCTGCTCCAATGCACCCTACCTGAGGCCTCAGCCCCTTTAATTTGATGCTGTTTATATTTATGAAGTGCCAAATAACCTTGTTTTGACCCAGGCATGATTCTAATTTAGATCAGTTATTATTTAAATAATTTATGCAGATTAAAAAAATGCAGAGGTTATTCAAGGTCCAATTACTTTGATGACATCACATGAAGAGGCTGCAATTTGTAAGAAATCTCTGGGATTTGCAGTCGGACCAAAGTGTGGGACTGATGGATTCAACAGAGATCCCCCCACCTTCACTGCAGGGTGGTGAAGACCCTTTTAATAGGCAAACAGCCCAAATAAAACACAACCTCAGAAAGTGAAAGTAGCACGGGCTTCTTTTGGGAACAAAAAATAATCGCAACTCAACTAGTTCTTATATTAGGATAGAGTCATGTAGAAATATACAGCATGGAAACAGACCCTTCGGTCCAACTCGTCCATGCTGACCAGATATCCTAAATTAATCTAGTCCCATTTTCCAGCATTTGGCCCATATCCCTGTAAACCCTTCCTATTCATGTACCCATCCAGTTGCCTTTTAAATGTTGTAATTGTACCAGGCTCCACCACTTCCTCTGGCAGCTCGTTCTAAACACACACTACCCTCTGCATGAAAAAGTTGCCCCTTAGGACCCTTTTAAATCTTTCTCCTCTCACCTTAAATCTATGCCCTCTCGTTCCGGACTACCCACCCCAGGGAAAAGACATCAGCTATTCATGCCCCTCATGATTTTATAAACCTCCAGAAGGTCACCCCTTAGCCTCCAACACTCCAGGGAAAATAGCCCCAGCCTATTCAGCCTCGCCCTATAGCACAAACCGTCCAACTCTGGCAACATGCTTATAAATCTTTTCTGAACCCTTTCAAGTTTAATGAAATGAATCTGAAGATTGCGAGGGATTTGCAGTGAATCTGGTTGGTCCAGTGCTGGGACACTGCCCAGGATTAAAATCTCAAAATTACTTGTGCTAGTTATCATTGAGGTGAAGGTGTAACATTTCTCCAGTTGAGTCTGCTATATCTGAAACAGGCTAAGGGCTCAGCTAAAAAATCAGATAGTAGACACTGGACTTTAGGAGTGATTTGAGGGTCCTTGAAAGAATGCAGAGGGAGATTTACCAAGTGGTTCCAGGGCAGTGGATTTTATTCAGCAGAAACTAAACTGGACTCATGATGTAAATACCGTCGCTACAAGAGCAGGTCAGAGGCTATCAATCCTGAATCAAGTAACTCACCTCCTGACTCCCCAAAGCCTGTGCACCATCTACAAGGCACAAGTCAGGTGCGTGATGGAATACTCCCCACTTTCCTGGATGAATGCAGCTGCAACAACACTCATAAAGCTTGACACAATCCAGGAACAAAACAGCCCGCTAGATTTGGTACCACATGCACAAGCATCCAATCCCTCCATCAATGTCACTCAGTAGTAGCAATGTTTACTATCTACAACTTGCAGGACAGAAATGCAATAAGGCTTCTTAGACAGCACCTTCTAAACCCACGACCCACTTCCATCTAGAAGGTCAAGGGCAGCAGATACATAGGAGCACCACCACCTGCAAGTTCCCCTCAAAGCCACTCACCATCCTAACTTGGACATACATCATCTTTCCTTCAGTATCCATGGGTCAAAATCCTGCAATCCCCTCCCTAAAAGCATTTTGTCTATCGACAGTACAAGGACTGCATTGGTTCAAGAAACAGATCGTCACCATCTTCTCAAGGGGCAATAAATGTTGGCCCAGCCAGTGACGCGCACATCCCATGAAAGAATAAAAGAAAGATTAGGTCAGAGAAATTGGTGGTGTTCTCCTTGGAGAAAAGGAGGTTGAGGGGAAAATTTAGTTGAGGTGACAAGGCCAAGAAGAACCAGTCCCAGTTGCTGATAGTACAAAGACAAGGGGGAGAAAGATTTAGCATTTTGGGCAGGAGATACAAGGAGGGGAATGTGAGGAAAACCTTATCTACACAAGTGGTATCACTGCCGATGAGATGATGATTTCAAAAGGAATTTGGATGGGCACTTGAGGGAAATAAACTTTCAGGACCTTGAATTGCTCTAAGCATTTAAGAACTGCAGATGCTGGAAATCAGAAACAAATAGAAACACCTCTGGAGAGAGAAACAAGAGTTCATGTTCAAAGTCCAGTGACCCTTCAGAACTAAAACTGCAGATGCTGTAGATTTAAAATAACAAAAACCCCTTCTAAGGGTCACTGTTTCTTTCTTCGCTGATGCTGCCAGACCTGCTGAGTTTCTCCAGCAATTTATGTTATTTACTGGAAAAAAACAAACAACTGCGGATGCTGGAGATCTGACACAAATTGAGAAATAGTTCAGGAAATTCAGCTGGTCTGGCAGCATCTGTGGAGAGAGAAACAGAGTTACGTTGAGTGCAGTGACTCTTCGGAACTAAAATAAAACAAGTGCAGATGCTGGAGATCAGAAACAAAACAAAAACAGAAACAAAACAAAAACAGAAACAAAACAAAAACAGAAACAAAGACCCCTCCTAAGACCCACTGGATCTGAAATGTTTTTTTCTATTTCTTCCCCCACAGACGCTGACAGACTTGCTGAGTTTCTGTGGAGAGAGATACAGAGTTAATGTTGAGTTCAGTGAGGTTTTTGTTTCTGTTTTTGTTTTAGATCTCCAGCATCTGCACTTAGTTTAGTTCTGAAGAGTCACTGGACTCAATGTAACTGTGTTTCTCTCTCCACAGAAACTCAGCACGTCTGTCAGCATCTGTGGGGAGAGAAACAGAGTTAATGTTTTAAGTTCAATGACTCTTCACAACTTTTTTTTTAAAAGTTCGTTATAATTTGAATTTTACTGCAGCCTGGCCGTTAAGGGCTGGCACGAGCTACAGTAACGGTTGCCTCGCGGTGTGACTCACGGCGTCTCTTTCTGGTTTCTGCAGCTTCCACTTTCGGGCAGACGGCGGGGCGGTGAAAGTGAAGTCGGAGCCTTCCCTGCCAACCACAATTCCCGTCGAGATCCGAGCAGCCGGGGCCGGGGCCGGGACCGGGACCGCGACCGCGGCCTTCTCCTCCGTCGCCATGGTAACTGCCGCCGCCATGTTGGCCTCCAGCGCGGGCCCTGCCGTTGTCACCGCCGCCCCGACGCTGCTCGCCTGGAAACAGCTGGCCGCCTCCATGCCGCAGCTGCCCGCGTCCACACTGGCAACCTCCCCCTTGGCGACCACATCCCTAGAGAACGCCAAGCCTCAGGTCAAACCGGGCTTCCTCCAGTTTCAAGAGAAGTGAGTGTGAGCCTCACCTGGGGCCTGGTCCACTGTGCCTTGGGGGGAGAAAAGGGAGCCCGCCGCGTTTAAATAAAGAAAACGACAGAAAACAAAAAAAAAGCTCTGCTCTGATGAACAGTCATCTAGATTAAATATAGCAGCTTGCTCTCACTCCACGGATGCTGCCTGACTCGCTGTGATTTCCAGCTTTTTTTGTTTTTGGTACAGATTCCAGCATCTGCAACAATTTGCTCCTACATCGAAAAAAAACCATGTGTTTTAAAGCAAACAAAAACAGAAATTATTGGAGAAATTGAGCAGCATCTGTGGGGAAAAGAGTCGATGTTTCAAGCGAAGTGATCCTTTTCCAGAAGTGCACGTTTTGTTCTTTTCAAAGTAATTTTCAAAAGTCCAACCCAGAATGTCAGTGGGAAATAAAACAAAAGAGACTGGGATGAGGGAGATCCGAAACCCAAAAAAAACGCAGAAATTGTTGGAGAAACTCAGCAGCTTTTGCAGCTTACATGGAGAGAAATCAGAGTTAACTTCTTTTGGTCTGGCGACCCTTCAAAAATAAGAAGGGTCTGAAGAAGGTTTACTGGATGCAAAACTGGAACACTGATTTTTCCCCAGATACCGCCAGACCTGCTGAACCTTTACAGCACTTTGTTTTTGAACTGACTGAGGTTGTTTTCCTTGGAGCAGAGGACACCAAGGGGGACATGATTGAGATGTATAAAATTATAAGGGGCATAGATAGGAAGACAGGAAGAAACCTTTCCCCATGGTGGAGGGATCATTGACTAGTGGGCATAGACTTAAGGCAAGGGGCAGGAGATTTAGAGGAGAGTGGAGGAATTTATTTTCACTCACAGGGTGGTACAAGTCTGGAACTCACTGCCTGTAAGAGCGGTTGTTCTTGACCCACACAGACTCAGAGAGTCATACAGCATGGAAACAGACCCTTCAGTCTATGCTGAAGATAATCCCAAACTGAACTAGTCCCACCTGTCTGCTCCTGGCCCATATTCCTTCAAACCTTTCCTATTCATATACTTATCCAAGTGTCTTTTATACGTTGTAATTGTACCTGCATCCACCACTTCCTCAGGAAGTTCATTCCACACGCAAACCACCCTTTGTGTAAAAAAATTGCTTCATGACTTTTTTAAAATCTCTCTCCTCTCACCTTAAAAATGTGCCCCTTAGTCTCAAAATCCCTCATCTTAGGGAATAGACAACTACCATTAACTCTGTCTATACCTCTCATTATTTTGTAAACTTCTCTCAGGTCGCCTCTCAACCTCCTACACTCCAATGAAAAAAGTCCCAGCCTCTTCAGCCTTTTATAAGTCAAACCTTCCATACCGAGCAACATCCTGATAAATCTCTTCTGAGCCCTCTCCAGCTTGATAATATCCTTCCTATAACTGGATGACCAGAACTGGACACAGTATTATAGAAGCTGCCTCATCAACATCCTGTACAACCTCAACATGACTTTCCAACTCCTATACTCAAAAGATCTGAGCAATGAAGCACGTGTGCCAAACACCTTTTTAACTACCCTGTCTATATATGACGAAAACTTCAAAGAATTATGTACCTGCACTCCCAGGTCCCTCAGATCTATAACACTATCCAAGGTCCTACTATTAATTGTATAAGTCCTGGCCCTGTCTGATGTACCAAAATGCAATACCTCACATTTATCCAGATCGAACTCCATCTATCATTTTTCAGCCCATTGAGCCATTTGATCAAGTTCTGTCTGTAATCTTAGAAAACTTTCTTCACTATCTATAGTGCCACTAATTTTGGTGTTGTCTGCAAATTGACTAACCATGCCTTCTATATTCTCATCCAAGTCATTTGTATAAGTGACAAACAAAAGAGGACACAGAACCAATCCCTCTGGTCATAGGCCTGTAGTCTGAAAAGCAACCCTCCACCATTACTCTCTATCTCCTGCTGCTAAGCCAATCATATATTCAATTGGCAAGCTCACTCTGAATTCCATGTGACCTAACTTTACTAATTAGTCTACCATGTGAAACCTTGTCAAAGGCTTTACTAAAATCCAAATAAACAACATATACTGCTCTGCCATTGATGGGCCGAAGGGCCTTTTCCTGTGCCAGAGACCAATATAACCCTGTGACTTATTCTACAGCATCTGCCATTTGTTTGATGCTTTGCCCTGTTCGATTGAGTCACTATATTCACAAAACACTGCATCACCTATTGTAGCTTAAACCAAAGCAAAAGGTTAAATCAACCGAAACTGCATCACAGCCCAGATTTGCTACTGGGAGTAACAGCACTAGTGATGGTTTTCAGCTCACCATGAGAACTAACAATTTGAGTGAGAAGACTTGGTTCATTTTAGTGAGGCAACCTGGTTGTGAAAGTGGCCCAGAGGAAATCTCCCCCTCATTCTGTGGCCAAGCCATGTTGGGAGTAATCATTCCCAATACCTGCAGCACTGACACCTTCATTCTTCCCTCATTGCAACTGCAGATGCGGGAAGTCTGAAACCAAAACAGAAATTGCCTGAGAAACTCAGCAGGTCTGGCAGCATCTCTGATGGGAAAGCAGAGTTAACATTGAGTCCAGTGACCCTTTTTCAGAGCACAGTAATACCAAACTCCCACAAAGCTACCATCTCACTTGTCATAAACCTATCCTACAGGCTTTCTTGCCAGGTTTCTTTGGCTGTTTTTGATGAGTATCTCGCAATTAAATATTCAGAAGCCTGAAGCCATTGTTTTTGGTCCCTCCGCCAAACTCCATTCCCAAACTCCTCTAGACTCCATCCTCCTCCATAGCAACAGTTTGAGATTAAGATATTAAGCTATTCAAGATCATGGATAATCTGATAATCCTCAACTCCACTTTCCTGCCTAATCTACATAATTCCTGGATAGCTCCTTCTATGACTTGGTCTGATATTTTGTTCTGCTGTGAAACACTTTGGGATGTTTCCTTGTGTTTGAGGTTCTGTATAATGACAATTTGTGTTGTATTGGTGCATTGATTACCTGGATGTCATAAGGGAGCCTGACTGCAACCTCAAGCTTGCGGGACTGGTGCTGGTTTTAACGCACCATTTTAAATTTGGAATGATGTCATCAAATCTTGACATCACAGAAGTGAGCTGTCTCACCAATGTGAACTAAAAAGTTGCCCATTTGTTTGATGTTAAAAATGATAGATAGCTGCGGTGAACATAGAGCAGTAATCCAAACTTAGAAGCTTGTAAAATGAGAATGTACTTTGTGACACCATCTAAGCCCCTTTGAGTGAACTAGATGTGTAATCTATTTTCAGGTATCTGTTATTGTCTGTACAACCTAGAGCTGTTGGCCATTATCTCACAGTAGTTATGTGATTGATATCATGAACTTTCTTGCATCATGAAAGTTTATAATATGCATTCATCAATGTCATTTCACAAGGATTCAAGGCAGCTGTGAATGTCAGAATGTCACTATGAATTTACAACTACCATTAAATACATCAAAACTGTATGTATTATTATATATAAAATACATTACTGGGAGGGATTTAAAGGCAATGAAAATATCTTGGGGGATCATACTGTTGTATAAATGGACACTTAGTTATGGATTTAAGATGCAGTGTGCTCAGAGGCTGATTCCCCCTTGCAGAAAATCAGGACCAGATGCAGTGGGGTTTCACAGATGTTTGTTTCGGAATGAAAGGGAGGGAAATTTATCACTCCAAAGATTGTGAATTTTTACAAGCCCCCACCACTCTGGGTGCTGAGGTTTTGAGTACATTCCAGACAGATCAATAGATTTTTGAGAGCTGAGACAATTAAAGCATACAGGAAGTGGAGTTGATCAGCCATTTTGTTTTATTCATTTCAAGGATATGCATCTCACTGGCCAGGCCACTGTTTACTGCTGATCCCTAATTGCCCAGAGGGCAAGTAAGAGACAACCACATTGCTGTGGGTCTGGAGTCACACATAGGCCCAGACTGGGTAAGGATGGCAGATTTCCTTCCCTGAAGGACATCAGTGAGCCAGATTAGTTTTTCCAACGATCCACAACAATTTCATGGTCATCATTAGATGATTAATTCCAGACTTTTTTAAAAACATGAATTCAAATTCCACCATCTGCCGCAGGATTTCATCCTGGGTCCCCAGAATATTACCTGGTTCTCTGGATTAATAGTTTTGTGATAATACCACCCTACCTTTAAAATAGTAGAGCAGACTCAAGGGGCAGACTGGCCTTGTCCAGCTCCAATTTCTATTCGTCTGTGTTTGTTGTGTGTCTTGAACTGGGTGTTTGCAGCGGTTGATTGCCTAAGAGGCTACAGCTTGCAGCAAAGGCTAATGAATAAAGAACTTTCCTGTTAGACTGGGTAAATCAAGCCTGAAAAGAAACCCCCGTACCCAAAGGTTAGTCTGTGATGGATTGTGCTAGCACACGTGACTATCCTCATGGCATGACCAATGTCTCAAGCATGTGTGTGGTTTTAGATCTGGCTCAGATTGACTGGATAGTTTTGAGTGAGGGCCCATGGGTAGGGTTCCAAGCTAAGGCTTTGACATTCAGCTGACTCATATTCTGACAGGATGGGCATCACCACTGTTTCAAATGCAAGTCTTGTCCCTTGGTTTTGTGTTTCACTCTTGCAATTTCAGCTCTAACCATGATTTTTATGCTCTGCAGCGATCCCTGTCTGGCGACTGATTGCAAATATGCCAATAAGTTCCACTTCCACTGTCTGTTTGGAAACTGCAAGTATGTGTGCAAAACGTCAGGGAAGGCTGAATCACATTGTCTCGATCACATCAATCCCAACAACAACCTTGTCAATGTGCGTGACCAGTTCTCCTATTACTCCCTACAGTGCCTCTGTCCAAATCAGGTAAGCAAGCAGTAAGATAATCTCTTCAATTGTGCAGGATCCACTCAAATGGTATTCACCATTAAGACCAGACCAAAGTGACTTTGAACAGGGATCTCCTCACTAGCACTCTGTAGAGGCAACAGAGGATTACAGAACATGCTGGAGCATTCCAGACTAAACTTTTTTACAGTCTCAATTCTTGGTGACTCCATAAAATATTCTAACCTCTGTATAGAACTTATATTCTAATATCTCTATTGGTTTAATTCTTTTCTTTCGTCTGTTCCTTGGATATTAGCATCGCTGGCTAATCCATCCCTGTATTTGTTTTAATTCACTCATGAGATGTGGGTGTAACTGGCTGGCCCAGTATTTATTGCCTGACCCTAGTTGCCCCTTGAGAAGGTGGTAATGAGTTGTCTTCTTGAACCACTGCAGTCCATGTACAGTAAGTAAACCCACAATACCCTGACGGAGGGGATTCTGGGATTTTGTCCAACGACACTGAAGGAACGGCAATGTATTTCCAAGTCAGGATGGTAAGTGGCTTGGAGGGGAACTTGCGGGTGGTAGTGTTCCCATGCATCTGCTGCCCTTGTTCTTCCAGATGGAAGTGTCTTTGGTTTGGAAGGTGCTGTCGAAGGAGTCTTGGTGAGTTGCTGCAATTTTGCATCTTGTAGATTGTACTTGCTACTGCTGAACGTCAGTGATGGAAGAAATGAGTGTTGAAGGTGATGGCTGGGGTGCCAGTCAGCGAGCAGTTTTTTTCCTGGATGGTGTCAGGTTTCTTCAGTGTCATTGAGGCAAATGGCGAGTATTCCATACACAAACAGGGATAGCTACTATTTAGATTAAAGTTGGGAAAGGTGAAAGTTTAAAGATGGCAACTCAAAAAGCTGCAGGATCTCTCTGATGTGAGACTGACCAGGTTAATTATATTTATGGAAACAAATTCAGAAACTGCTGCTGAAACCTATGCTGATGAGTCCAATGGCAAATGGACTCTCTACCTGTGATACCAGAGTCCAGGGTTCAAGCCTCACCTACTCCAGAGATATGCAATAACATTCTTGAACAGGTTGATTTGGAAAATGTGTTATAAATCTGTTGCTATTGCATAAAATTCCCAACATAATTTGAAATTTCAGTTGGTGATTTAAGCATAGTCAACAAATAATTTACAACAGGTCAAAGGAAGTTACTTAGTTTCCAGTGAAAGCTTTGTGTTTGGCTTTGATGATATTCAAATCCTTATTCAAATTGATGGCACTAGTTCCATCGAAAGTCACGGAAAGCAACATAATTTGTAAATTTCAGATGAAATCATAACAGATAAAAGTGGTTGATCATCAATTGCTGGATCAGGAGCTGAATCGTGGCACATGTGTAACTTAACTCCATTTGTCTCCCTTTGTTCCCCACTCTTTGACACCATTCCTCAACAACCTATTTTAAAAATCTCAGTTAACCCTCACCGTCCACGCCCTCCAACAACCTCCCAAAATCACAACTGTTAAATGAGGCAGATTGAAGGAGGGTGGGGAGCCTAGAGTTGAATATTTTCACTCCTTGTTATTTTCTGAAAAATTATTTCCTGGTTTTACTCCTGAGCATTTTTCCTCTCATTTTAAAATTGGGTCCCTTTTTTAGCTGGACTCCACCCTCCAACCCACCTTGAAGGAAATGGTTTCATGTATCTAGCCTTTAGAAATCTCTTTTTTGAATAATTACAAATAAATAAACAACCTTCTAAGCACAAGGGAGTGTAGATATATACAGCCCTGTCTTCGCATTGACCCACTGTCATCTGGGCGAAGCTGCGGGAAAGTAGATCTGATAGGGCGGCACAGTGGCTCAGTGGCTCAGTGGTTAGCACTGCTGCCTCACAGCACCAGGAACCAGGGTTCAGTTCCACCCTTGGGCAACTGTCTGTGTGGAGTTGCACATTCTCCCCGTGTCTGCGTGGGTTTCCTCCGGGTGCTCCAGTTTCCTCCCGCAGTCCAAAGATGTGCAAGTTAGGTGGATTGACCATGCTAAATTGCCATTAGTGTTCAGGGATGTGTAGATTAGAGGGATGGGTCTGGGTGGGATGTTCTGAGGGTTGGTGTGGACTTGTTGGACCAAAGAGCCTGTTTCTACACTGCAGGGAATCTATGATCTCTGATTTTTCTTTATTTGCTGATAAGATGTGGGTGTCTCTGGGTCAGCATTTGTTGTCCATCCCTAGTTGCCTTTGAGAAGGTAGTGTCTTCTCGACCCACTGCAGTCTTTGTGGTGTAAACATTCCTTGCAGTGCTGTTGGGAGGTGGCTCTAATACAAGATCAACTGTGGTCTAAATGAATGATGGAACTGGCTTGAGGGGCCATATGGCCTACTGAGCTCATGTTTCTGACGTCAGTGCTTCCCACGCCTCTTCCCAATGTGATCCCATTGTAGCGCTTGATAAAGTTTGTAACTCAGAGTCAGAGAAGGGAAGAGAGATACCTGAAAAGTGTGAAGTGATGCACTTTGTAAGAAGGAATGAGACAAGGGAGTACTCAGTGAATGGTGGGACATGAGGAAGCTCAGAAGAACAGGAATCTTGGGGTGCTTGTCCACAGAACCCCAAAGGTGGCAGGCTAGGTTAATAGGGTAGTTAAGCGGGCATACGAGGCATTTACCTTTATCAGTTGTGGCATAGATTATAAGAGCAGGGAGGTCATGTTGGAGCTGTACAGAACTTTGGTTTGGCCACAGCTGGAGTATTGTGTACAGTCGTGGTCTCCACACAATAGGAAGGATGTGATTGCACCAGAGAATGCAGAGGAGATTCGCCAAGATGTTACCTGGGCTGGAGCACTTCAGCTGTGAATAGAGGCTGGATACACTTAGGTTGTTTTCTTTAGAGCAGACAAGGTTGAGAGGGGACCTGATTAAGGTGTATAAGATTATGAGGAGCATGGACAGATTGAATAGAAAGCATCTGTTTCCCTTAGTCAAAGGATCAATAATAAGAAGGCATAATTAAACTGAAAGGCAGAGATTTCAAAGGGATTTGAGGAAAAGACATTTTCATCCAGTGGGTGGATTGTTGAGGCGGGAAACCTCACAACATTTAAAAAGTACTTGGATGAGCACTTGAAATGTCATAACATTCAAACCTATGGGCAAAGTGCTGGAAAGTGGGATTAATGTAGACTTAGAGCGGTCTTTGTCAGTGTAAACTCAATGGGCCAAAGGGGCTCTTCTGTGCTGTATCATTGTATGATTCCAGATGTTAGAACAAGTGGAGAAATGTCAGAGTCATAGAGTCTTACAGCACAGAAACAGACCCTTCAGACCAACCAGTCTATGCCAAACATAATCCCAAACTAACCTAGTCCCAACTGCCTGCTCCTGGCCCATATCCCTCCAAACTTTTCCTATTCATGTAATTATCTAAGTGTCTCTTAAACATTGTGATTGTACCCACATCCACCACTTTCTGAGTAAGTTCATTCCACACATGAGCCACACTCTGTGTAAAACATTTGCTCCTCATTATTTTTAAAATCTCTGTCCTCGCATCTTAAAAATATGTCCCCCTTGTCTTGAAACTCCCCCATCCTAGGGAAAAGACAACTACCATGAACCCTCATGTTTTCATAAACTTCTATAAGGTCACCTCTCAACCTCCCATGTTCCAGTGAAAAATATCCCAGCCTATCCAGCCTTTCTTTCTAACTCAAACCTTCCATACCCAGCAACACCCTGGTAAATCTCTTCTGGACCCTTTCTAGCTTAATAATATCCTTTCTGTAACAGGGCAACTAGAACTTGACAGTAGTACTCCAGAAGAGGCCTCACCAGTGTCCTGTACAACGTCAACATGACTTCCCGTATGGGAGACAGAGCTGTTAAGAGCATGGCAGCTAGAAAGCAATGGCCTTTTCCAACAATCAAGGATCTTGGGGAAAGTTGCCTAAGGACACACAGTTTAAGTTACAGATAAAAATAAAACCCTGCTCTGCACATGAAAGAACCGTGGAGACATTGCAGGATTGTCGACCAAATTCTCGACCCCACAGCTGCTTCAGTTTTCAAACCCAGTTGCTCTTATTGGCACCCCACTGGGAGTCATGAACCCTAGTTTGTGAACCCCTGTCGTATGTAGGTAGAGAGGAGTTTAATTAGGGACGATGGATTCACATGTTATGTTATGTTACATGATGGGTGGCCTGAAAAAGCCCTAGCAAAACTAGAGTCATTGGGAATTGGAGACAACTGTCCACAGGTTGGAGTCATACCTGGCTCAAAAGCAGATGGTTGTTAGAGGTCAGTCATCTCAGCTCAAGGACATCAGTGCAGGAGTTCCTCAGGGTAGTATCCTCGGCCCAACCATCTTCAGCTGCTTCATCAATGACCCTGTCTCCAACATAAGGGCAGAAGTGGGAATGTTTGCGAATGATTGCACAATGTTCAGCACCATTCGCTTCTCCTCAGATACTAAAGCAGGCCATGTTCAAATCTGGACAAAATCCAGATTTGGGTTGACAGATGGCAAGTAACATTCATGCCACAAATGCCAGGCAATGACCATCACCAACCAAGACAATCTGTCCCTTCCCACTATCAACATCCTGGGGATTACCATCTACCAGAAACTGAACTGGGCCAGCCATAAATATACAGTGGCTACAACAGCAGGTCAGAGCCAAGTCCCTGAAATGAGTTACTCACTTCCTGACTCCCCAGAGCTTGCCCACCACCTACAAAGCTCAAATCAAGAGTGCGATGGAATACTCCCCAATTGCCTGGATGGGTGCAGCTCCAATAACACTCAAGAAGCTCAACACCATCCAAGACAAAGCCCGCTTTGACTAGCATCACATCCATTAGCATCCACTCCCTCCACCACCAACATGCAGTGACAGCAGTGTGTACCATTCACAAGATGCATTGCATAAATTCACCAAGGCTCCTTAGACATCGCCTTCCAAACACACGACCTCCACCATCTAGAAGCACAATTGAAGTAAATACTTGGCAATACCACCACCTGCAAGTTCCCAATCACCATCCTGACTTGGAAATATATCTCTGTTCCTTCACTGGAACTCCATCCCCAGAAGCACTCTAGGTGCCCTTACACCAAACGGACTGCACCAGCTCACCACCGCCTTCTTCAGGATAATTAGGGACAGGAAGTAAATGCTGGCCAAGCCCAGCAATAAGTAGAAAAAAAAATGTCTGAAATCTGCTCTAATTTTTTAACAACCTTCTGTTCTGTTGCAGCAATGTGAGTTCCGGATGAGGGGACACTACCACTGTTTACGACCGTTTTGTAACTTTGTGACTAACATCACCACGAAACTCCCCTGGCACATCAAGAAACATGAGAAAGCAGAAAGAAGAGCTGCAAATGGATTCAAGTACTTCACCAAACGAGAAGAATGTAGCAGGCTAGGTAAAAACAATAGTATTAGCAAAATGAAATGCTTCAAAGCAAGTTGCATTTCTATATGATGTTTGACATGTTAAAATATTAAAACTCCTTCACCTTCAAGTAAAATTTGACCCTGATTCACAAAACAGATGTTAGGCACAGGTGACCAAGAGCTTGTTTACAGAGTTGGGTTTTAAGGAGCATCTTAAAGGAGGAGAATGAGATGGAGCTCCAGCTGAAAGCACAGCTGCCAGTGGTGTAATGAGAGAGGTCATGAAGGCACAAGAGGCCAGAATTGAGTGAATGCAGAGACCCCAGAGGGAATTTAAAGAAGGAGGACACTACAGTGATAGGCAGGGGTGAGGTCAAGCAACAAAATTTAAAAGTAAGGATGAGAATTTTAAAATCAAGGCACTGTTCAACTGGATTCGAACATAGGGATGGCAACAAAAGTTGGGATATGAGCAGTGCCCTGAGACATGTGTTACAAATAATATGAAAAGGAATTTTTCACACTAAAGATATTTTAGTAACTGACCCAGGAGCCAAGTCTGACTGCAAACTTACTTTACAAGAACCAGCTGTGTCCCAACTCAGTGGGAATAAATTATGGGACACTGCAACTTGGGGGATGGCAGGAGTGAGGTACATCAAGGTTTCTGCCAACCCTGGGAGTGGAACACAAGGTGCAAACCACAATCAACACCAGCAAACTTCAAAGATCAAGGGTACGAGACAGATAGACAAAAGCAAGACAACCTGGGCCATAGGACAAATGTATCAAATACGGGATAATCCTGAAAACTTTGGCTTTCCTATGTATTCCAGCACTGAGGGTGTCAGACAGTATCCCTGCTGACTAAAGGAGCCTGAAGCCTATGTTCAGAGCTGAATCACTGATGACTATGGTAGATAAGTCCCCAGGACGTAACAAGATCTATCTAGGATACTGAGGGAGGCAAGGGCAGGGATTGCTGGGATGGAGACAAAATAACTGCAGATGCTGGAATCCAAGGTAGACAAACTGGATGCTGGAAGAACACATTAGGCCAGGCAGCACCTGGAGGAAAGGAGCGGGTTTGTTTCATGGTGTGGTTGAAGGGCTGAATCGGTCACAGCAGTGTGAAGGGTACTCTTCTGAAGAAGGGTAGTACCTGAAACATTGACTGTTCCTTTCCTCCAGATGCTGCCTGGCCTGCTGTGTTCTTCCAGCCTCCTGTTTGTCTACCAGAAATTGCTGGGAACTTGACAGAGATCTTTGCAACCTATTTAGCCACAGGTGAGGTCCCAGAAGACTACAGAATAGTAAATCTTGTTCCTTTGTTTCAGAAGGGCAACAGGAATACTCCAGGAAATTAAAGGCAGGTAAGCCTACGTCAGTGGTAGGGAAATTACTGGAGAAGATTCTTAGGGACAGGATTTACTCACATTTGGAAAAGAGTGGACTTACTTCGGATAGTAAGCATGGCCATGTGTGGGAGAGGTCTTGTCTCACAAATTTTATTAAGTTTTTTGAGGAGGTGACAAAGGTGATTGAAGAGGATAAAGTAGTAGATGTTGTCTACACAGACTTTACTAAAGCATCTGACAAGGCTCCTCATGGTAGGCTGATCCAGCAGATTAAGTCACACGGGTTCCATGGTGAGTTGGTAAATTGGATACAAAATTGGCTTGGTCATAGAAAACGGACGGTATTTGTGGAGGGGTGTTTTTCTGACTGAAGGTCCACGTCAGTGGTGTTCCTCAAGAATCAGAACTGGGAACTCTGTCATTTGTTATATATTAATGTCCTTTAGGGAAGGAAACTGCCATCCTTACCTGGTCTGGCCTACTTGTGACTCCAGACCCACAGCAATGTGGTTGACTCTGAACTGCCCTCTGGGCAATTAGGGATGGACAATAAATGCTGCCAGCGACGTCCTCCTCCTGTTAACGAATAAAGAAAAGAGATGAAAATGTAGGTGGTCTGATTTGTAAGTTTGCAGATGACATGAAATTGGTGTAGTTACGGATATGTGCCTAGAACATACTGCCAGGGTGATGATAGAAGCAGATATGACAGAAATGTTTAAAAGACATTATTTCAGACATGAAAATGCAGGGAATAGAGGGATAAGGACAATGTGCAGGAGATGGGATTAGTTTAGAATGACATCATGTTTGGCACAGACATGGTGGGCTGAAGAGTCTGTTTCTGTGCTGTACTGTTCTACACTCTATGACTGAAGGAACGCTAGGCCCAGGCCTGAGCTGTATCCATGATAACTGAAGCAGCTGCGTCCTCACTTCCAGGTTAGCGATTGCTGATTGGATGTGTTCCTGGATGGTTATCACATACATGATCTCCAACCTTTCTGTCCAATGAAACAGCCCATTGCTAAAACCTTTGTAACTAATAAATCTTTAATGCTTTGAATAAATTGGAAGAACAACATGCTTTTTTTATGACCCCTTATGATTTTACCCCATTCTGGACCTTGCTTGTAACAATGCTTGTGAGATTAATCTACACTCCTGTAGGTCAAGGCCAATCTTGAACGAAGCAGGGCTCGAGGAGACAAAGTGAGGAAATGGGTAGTGGTTCTGGCGGTGGTGTTGACGGGAGGAACGTAAACTTACCCCCATTTATTTTTATAGGGGGAAGGATAGGAAGACAGAAATGTCCTTGCAGCGCATTTTGCTTTCCCAGAGGTACTTAATACTAATAAAGAGGAGAATGTTTCACAGCCGTAAGCAGCTAGAATTAATTGAGTTGCAAGCTCTTTCTCTACCAACTCCAGTCCTTTATATGGATTCTGGTTGCAAGACATTTTTGAACATGCCTGTGCTAAAGTCAGTATCTTAGTAATTAAAGTCAAGGCTGATTACAGATGTGACAGCTGATTCGCCACTTGATTGAAAAACAGAAGTTGACAGAAAATACTAGCGCAAAACAATACACAAAGCTCAATTCTCTGATTAGGACAAAGTATGCAACAGCAAGGAACTAGTCAAAGTACAAAATAACAAACAGAGAGAGTGGCATGTTGCCAATTATAAAAAAGATTTGGTTTGTAAAAGTAAAAGAGGATGTCAGTTTATCTTCCACAGTTCCCCACAGCTTGATCCCATAAACACCAAGGTTTCCAAGGCGTGCAGTTCAGCAAGATGTAGGTCATTCTATCATTGGCAAATGTTGTAAACAGACCCCCTGGTGTTACCTGTATTATCAGTGTGTAGAGGTCTCTTGTTCCGCAGTTACCCTTATTTACTGGTCTGTGGGTTTTAATGAATTGGGGACATCAAACAAAGCAACGTGATGACACATCATTGTTCCATAGGCTGGTTTCCATGGTGATAGGCGAGCCTGTACCTGCCCATCCTGACACTGTTTCTACTCTGAGATATTATCAAACTACTCTATTATTCATTTATTTTCCTTCTCCCCCTTCTTTTTCTCTCCTGTCTACAGGTTGTAAGTACAATCAGGTGAACAGCCACTTCCACTGTATCCGCGAGGGTTGCCATTTTTCCTTCTTGCTGAAGCATCAGATGACATCACATTCCCGCAAGCACATGAGAAGAATGCTGGGTAAAAACTTTGACAAGATTCCCAATCAGGTAACTTTTGTTTTTGATTTAAACCAAATAAATTAATCAGAGCCAATCTCTTCCCTATGTAGGAGAGGGACAAAACCAGTAAACAAACCAGTAATGCTTGGAAGTGAATGTGCTGGTCTTCCAGGACTTCCATTTTGAAGTATAACCAGAAGGGTTGGACCAGTATGTCTTATTCACCATCTTTACTGTTCTTTTTTCCCTTCTGGGAAAGCAGCCACTTGACCAGCACTCCATCCATGATCTTCCTCATTCACTCCCCTTTCCATTGATGTACAGTGGCTGCAGTGGGTACAAAGGTACACTGCAGTAATTCACCAAGGCTCTTTTGACCTGCCAAACCTGCAACCTCCACCATCTGGAAGGACATGGGCAGCAAATACATGGTTACACCGTCTCCCACAAGTTTCCCCTCTGAGACACCCACTGTCCTGACTTGGAACTGTTTCGCTGTACCTTCACTGTCACTGGGTTGAGATCCCGGAATTCCCCAAATGGCATTGTGGGTGTACCCAACCACAGGGACTGCAGTGGTTCGAGAAGGTAACTCCCCACCACCTTCTCCAGGGCAGTTAGGGATGGACAATAAGTACAGGAGTAGCCTAGAACATCTCGATTCTATGAACAAAGAAAGACACATTAGAATCTTTCTCTGGAGTATACTAAATTCTGAGGTTGAGAATTCATAAAGTCATAGAGTTTTTACAGCACAGAAAGAGATCCTTCAGTCCATCATGTTCACGCCAGTTAACAAACATTCAACTATTCTAATACCATTTTTCCAACACTTGGCCCAAAGCTTTGGATACTGTAGCATTTCAAGTGTTCATCTAAATATTCTTAAATGTTTTGAAGGTTCCTGCCTCTACCCAACTTGCAGACAGTGAGTTCCAAATACCCAACACCCTCTTGGTGAAAACATTCTATCTTAACTCCCCTGTCAACCTCTTGCCACTTACCTTAAGTCACTGTCCCCTGGTGATTGTCCCCTCAACTAAGGGGAAACGTTTCCCCCTATCTGACCTGTCTGTGCCCCTCATGACTTTGTACACCTCAATCAGGACCCCCTCAGCCTTCTCCACTCTAGGAAAAACAACCCCAGCCTATCTAGTCTCTCTCCATAGCTGAATCGTTCCAGCTCAGGCAGCACTCTAGTGAATCTCCTTTGCACTCTGTCTCGTGCAATCACATCCTTGCTATAGTCTGACTCCCAGAACTGCGCACAGTATTCGAGCTGTGGCCTCACTGGAGTCATATGCAGCTCCATCACAACCTCCCTACTCTTGCATTCAATGCCCTGACTAATAAAGGCAATTATCGCATATGCCACCCGATCCACCTATCCAAAACATGCTCATTTCGGTCTACGAATGTTAGGCATTTCAACCCAGTGTCAGCGTCAAGTAGTCCCAGGTCCTGGCATAGGATCTAATATAAAGTCCCCTTTACCCTGTGCCAACATCCCATCCCACCTCAGGTCAATGTCACTGACATTTTATGCACAATTTTAAAAGTCAGTGGGAATATTTTTAAATATTTCTCACCACCACCAGCTGTTTTCACTCCAAACACACATTGATTGAAAGCTGTTAGTTCTTAACTCACAGTTTGTGAAGTACCTAAATTCAAAGGAGAGTAAGTGAAGACTGTTCAAAAGACTCTTATGGTCCCTGCAAGACATTCATAATTAGGAGGTCACTCCAAATGAACTGAACAGCGCCTTGCTCTACTCTGCCCATCTGGATTGGACACTAAAGGTATTAGACAATTGCCCATTGCTCTCTGTCCAACTGCCACTGAGCCCACCTCCTCCCCGCCACCTCCAAACACGTGGCTGTTTCCTCTCGTCACTGACACTGAATAGGCAGCCATCAGCTCCTCATTCACAGCCTGGTTTCCAGACCTTGGCATAGGTTTTACTACAGCAACACAGCTCCTATCACACCAGTGTGGGCTGTAGCAGCTCACAGAGTACTGTACTGACACATTATCATCCTCCTGAAGATCAGGACTATGTGCTGGCACTAAGGAGAGGTTAGACACTAGTCAAACTGGACCCAAGCCAGTTAGTGAGATACAAACAGCTTCCTTTATGGATAGAGTTTATTGACTGCTCAGTCTTTCAACTCCCTATACGTGAGACATATGGCAATGGTTACCATTGGCTAGTTTTTTTTTTAATTTCTGATTTTTATTGAATTCAAATGTCACCATCTGCCATGGTGAGATTCAAACCTCAAGGCATTAACCTGGGGCACTGGATAACTAGTCCAGTGACATTATCACTGCCCCACTGCCTCCCACTCCCTATACACGTGTGCTTAAGCAATTAGTGGCTGTTATCTGTTTCTCCTTAACCTTAAATGAAGACATTAACAAACTTATCCAGGCATTAAAAAAAGCTGAGATAATGGTGGACATTGACAGTATACTGGACAGATCATCTTTGGAGGTTCTGGTTCAGTTAGGGCTGTCACAGCAAAAACATCACTGGAGAAGCTGAACTTAGCAGCTTAAGATAGAGTACTTCACAGACATAAAAAAACCTACTGAATACGGGAACCCAGATGATCCATTCAAATAGAACCAAGGAAATATGACCAGGAAATATTAATGATAATTTGTGAGAAAATGTTTCCAGTTGAAATTAGGAAGAATTTTTTTTCACAGAAGTGGTGATTGAACAACCATACCAACAGCTGTGTTCCACATTGCATGTGTAAGACCATAAGGCATAGGAGCAGAAGTAGGCCATTCAGCCCATCGAGTCTGCTCCACCATTCAATGAGACTAGGGCTGATCTGATAATCTTCAACTGCACTTCCCTGCCTTTACCCCAACAGCCTTGATTCCTTTACTGAGTAAAAATCTATCAATCTCAGCTGTGAATATACTTAACAACCCAGCCTTCATGTCCAAATGATCAGACAGCGTGATAAAGCTGCTAAAATGGGAGAGTCGGGGGACTGAGGGTGATCTTTGGGAGGGCCGAACAGCCACGAATGGGAGTTTCCTCAGAGCCAGTGGGCTGGTTCCTGCTGCACACGTGGCAGGGTGGGACTAGCTCCTAGGAAGCTGCTCTGGTCCCTGGCTCATTCATCCAGTTGACTTTTCTTTGACTACAGTTTTGCTTCTTGTCAGGGTCCCAGGAGCGACGATGCATTGGGAAGCGTGGCTGTTGCTACCGGCTCCTCAGCAATGAGTTCAACACCCAACATGATGGACACGGAAACAGACGAGTACATGGACTACGCAGCGGGTACAAGCCCTGCAGGTCTGTCCTCGGAGTCCTCCGTGCCA
This sequence comes from Rhincodon typus, assembly GCF_021869965.1. Lineage (NCBI taxonomy): Eukaryota > Metazoa > Chordata > Chondrichthyes > Orectolobiformes > Rhincodontidae > Rhincodon > Rhincodon typus. Next base: position 4,328,588 of record NC_063362.1, read on the forward strand.
GACCGAAGCTGCACGAGTACGCCCATCGGAAATGAAAGCAGTGCAGCTGGTGAGGCATCTACCACACTGCATCCCTCTCCAATAGAATACTGAAGTTAACAGGCTCTGTACCGTCCTCAAATGGAGAGGTTTCTTAATCAAAATATAGCAGGTTCCAGAGGTTTTTGTGGTGCAATGATAGTGTCCCTACCTCTGAATCAGTTGGCCTGTGCTCAAGACCCATGTGCTCCAGCAGTGTGTCATAATATCTCTGGAACAGGCTGATGAGACACTATCTTAAAGGGTGTTGTGGCAGAGTGGCAATGTCCCTACCTCTGGGCCAGGAAGCCCTGGGTTCAAGATTCACCTGCCCCAGAGGTGTGACATAATATCTCTGAACAGGTTGATAAATAACTAAGTATTTCTGAGCAGGTTCCTAGAAGGACAGTGCAGCTTTGAAAATAGAAAGCCATGTAAATTGGACAGGCAGATCTGAATTATAAACAGAAAACAGTGACAACACTCATCAGGTCAGACAGTGTTGGAGGAAAGGGGAAATAATTTTTGACCGTGAAGGGAATGTGACTGAGTCAAAGTTTAAGATCTGTGACTGCAGAAGGCAAAGGAGTTAGACCATTTGACTATTCTGAGGCAAGGAAAGGGTAGAAATAGTAACAGTAAGGATGATGTGGAAGGCAGGAGAGACCATTTGTACCACATGCAGTCCAAAGAAATGGGAGCAGCTGTAATGATCTTAAATGGCAGAACTCGATGTTGGCTGTGTTGTGCCTCAAGTTAAGCAGACAAACGGATGAAGGTCTGTACTGATTAAAAGGTTGGGGGAGGGTCATACACCTGAAGCACAGGACCTCAGGATGCTTAAAACCAACTGATACCAGAAGCGGAGTAAAGCTGGGGTCCTTCTACAACATGGAACACCTGGTTGTTCAGGAATGAGGTGAAAGGGTGTATTTTGGCCAGGGTCATGTTTCCTTTGGGATGATGAATCTGTCCAGCATTTCAATGCGAGAGAGAGGGAGAGAGGCTGTACTGGTAAACGGATATTGTATTGTAATACATGACCTTCCCCAAAATATTTTCAGGCACAACGTGCACACGAACCACATCAGCTGTATATCTTGCATCGTTCTTTACTGTTATTAGTTTAACTTGACAGTTTTTAACTGCATCTCCATTTTCATCTTTTTTTTCACTGTGGTGCTTGGCTGTGATTTCATTTCAGTTTTGTTTTTGTTTCTCTCCTTCTGCTTTTCTGAATATTTCTTTAGGCTGTCCGGTTGCTACTGCTGCTGATGCTGTCCACACTGCACCATCTCCATCTTTTCCCCAAGCCCTGCTCACATCTCCTGCTCCCCCTCCTTCACTGCCATTTCTCCTCCCTCCATCCTGTCTCTCTCTACTCAGCGCGAATCTGGGGACCACCAGGAATGTTGTCATACCGACCAGCACGCCCGGTTTCAGCCCGATCATTGCTGCTCCCAGTCCGATTAAAAGTGATGTCCCAATAGTACAGGACGCTGCAGGTACTCGAACCAAGGTTTACTCACTTAACGGAAAAAATGACTGCAGGGGCCTGTTCGTTGTTCATGGTGAAATGTAATGGAAATGTCTTTTTAATCATTGCTTCCAGGCTACAAAGTAACCAGTGAGTGGCCTCTTCCTGTGTGGCAAAATCATGGGCAAGTGAAGAGGTCTTTGGTTGTAAAAGGCAATAAGGATTAATACAGTTCTATCACAGCCAAGTCTGTTATAGAGTAGTGCTAATGTCACTAGGCTAGTGATCCAACACCCTGACCTAGTGTTCTGGGGGCAAGGATTTGAATCTCTCCATGGCAGAAGGTGAAAATGAATTAAAATGGGATGACCATGTAACTACTATCAATTGCCATAAAACCCTGTCTGGTTCACTGATGTGTCTTTAGGGAAGGAAATCTACTGGCCTACATGTGACTCCAGACACAGAAATATGGTCGATTCTTAACTGCCCTCTGAAATGGTCCAAGCAAGATACTCGGTTCATTAGGGATGGGCAATAAAATGCTGGCTGTAACAGCAATGCCCACATCCCATGAACAATTTCAAAAACAGACAGGAATTCCTGATACAACAGAGCTACAATGAATGGTGTTCAGTTTCAGGATGTATTGAAAAGAGTGTAGGATGTAATTAAATCTGAGTCTTTGTTCGGTGCCTTGAAAGGTTTATGGCTAAACCTTCAGGGGCAGTTGCAAACAATGGGTTTTACCCATTGTAACCATGTGGAGTTGTGGTCAGATCAGTTGCCCTGTGAAAAATACCAAATCTATAAATAAGTACAAGAATAAACGCTGAGAAACTCAGCAGGTCTGGCAGCATCTGTGCAGAGAAAACAGAGTTAATGTTTCAGGTCCAGTGACCTACTTCAGAATGCAGATACTGCCTGACCTGCTGAGTTCTTCCCACTTTCTTTTTTCTTACCTTTGACATCCATAATCTATCAACTTTTTTGATTCATTCGTGGGATGTGGGTGTCGCTGGCTGGACCAGCGCTTATTGCCCATCCCTGATTATCACATAGAATGTGATGGTGAGCAGCTTTCATGAACTGCTGCAGTTCTTGGGATGCTTTGTTAACGAGCAGTACAGGCAGATCATAGTAAGCAAGGACATACTGATCGTACAGTATTAAAAAAACTAGACAGAGGCATTCAAGCTACGTTGCACAAGGGTGTGCGCTAAGCAAGATCAACATTAGCAAGATCAGCATTATTTAAAGTTAAAGAGTCCGTTCATCAGTCTAATAACAGCTGGGAAGAAACTGTCCTTGAACCTGCTCGTGCGTGTGTTCAAGCTTCTGTTTCTTCTGCCTGACGGAAGAGGTTGTAGGAGAGCATTACTGAGGTGTGATGGGTGTTTGATGATGCTGGCCACCTTTCTGCGGCAATGAGCCGTGTAAATGGAGTTCATGGATCGAAAGTCAGCTTCCATGATGGTCTGCGCTGTGCACAACACCTTCTGTAGTTTCTTATGGTCCTGGCAGAGCAGTTGCTATACCAGGCCGTTATGCACCGGGACAGCATGCTTTCAATGGTGCATCTATAAAAGTTGGTGAGAGACCTTGCGGACATGCCAAATTTCCTGAACTGCCTGAGGAAGAAGAGGTGTTGTTGTGCCTTCTTGACAGTCGTATCTATGTGGGAAGTCCAGGACAGGTCAGTTATTGTCACTCCCAGGAACATGATGCTCTCTACCCTCTCAGCTTTGAGGCCAGATTTAGAGGAGAGTTATGGTGCTGGAGGAGTTTATGGAGATGGAGGCAATGTTGTTCTGCTAGGAGGATTGGAAGCCGAGGATGAGAATTTTAGACATTGCTCAAATTGGGAGCCAGTATAGTTGGCAAGCAGAGGGGATACTTCCTGAATGTAGACTTGCGGAGAATTAATATAGAGCCTCTGTCAGAGCTGACACGGGAAATGACACAGAAACTTGCTCAATCTACACCAATGACCACATCCCTAGGGTTTAACTTGGCACACAGCAAGACCATTAGACCCAAAACATAGGAGCAGAATAACAATCCTCACCACCATTCAATTAGGTCATGGCTGATCTGATTATCCTCGACTGCACTTTTTTGCCTTTTCCCCATGCCCTTGACTCCCTTACTGAGTAAAAATCTGTCTGCCTCAGCGTTGAATATATACATTGACCCAGCCTAGACAGCCCTCTGTGATAAAGAATTCCACAGATTCACTACCCTCTTGGAGAAAAAAAAATCCCCCTCATCTCTGTCTTAAATTACTCTGAGATTATGCCCTCTGATCCAAGACTCTCACACAATTTCCCTGCCAAAGTCCCCTAAGAAACTTGTTTGTTTCAATGAATCATGTGTCATTCTAAATTTCAATGAATATTGGGCCAACCTACTCAACCTCTCCTCATAAGACAGTCCCTTCATACCTGGTATCAGCTGAGTGAGCTTTCTGATCCTAGTGAACCTCCAATGCCAGTATAGCTTTCTTTGGGTAAGGGGACCAAAACTGCTTCCAGCATTCCAGTGTAGACTGACTAGCACCTTCTGTAGTTTCAGCTCTGGGAATTCAGGGTTAATTCTTCACAGAGAGTGTGATTACTATGTGGACTGGTTTATCATATAGAGTAATGGAGGCACAACCTCTGCATCACTCAAGAAGTAATCAGTGTGAATTATAAAACCCTTTCGATGGGATGAATCATCTCCTTCTGTTGCTTTGTGTAAGTTTCTATGGGACGATGAATTCAATGGGGAAACTGGGCTCCATCTTCTGTGCTAAACTTTATCGTTGCGTTAAAATGTTAGACACTGTTAGACAAAGGCCATTATTTTTCATTCTAACATCGACAAGATCCTTAATGAGAAGAAAATGCCAACTGAAACCTTTCACACAATCTGAACTATGTGGGTTATCTTGTACAACAACGTAACAAATATGGACTAGTCCACACCAAGAGGACAATGTGACTGCAACAGGACAACACGACAGAAATATCCAGGGCCTGTTTCCATGTTGTATCATTCTACGACTCTAAAATGCAAAGTCATTATTACAATCTAGAACATTCGTCTGATACCCAATATGTCTTTGCTCAGTGTGACACAATTCAATCCTGACAGAACACTGGGCAAGTACCAATGGAGTGAGACACAAAAGACCGCAAATATGATCGGTGGTAGGAGTGATGTGGTTGGGTAGGGCTACAAAGGTATGTAGACTGGGTAAGGGGAAAATAGTCTGCAAGAGCTGCTATTTGTTAGAGGCAATATAAAGAATCTGCTGATAGTTCTGCTACATGTCAGTAGAGAAAGACTTTGTCTTGTCCTTGATCCAGTGCCGAATGCCTGAAGGTGTATGGTCACCCACTCCAGGTTATCTTGAGAGTATTAGCTGATGCTGTGTGTACACTAAGGTAGAACTAATACTGAGGGGCCTTCCCAACTATCTTTTTTTGTTGGATTTCTTTATCCAGTTTTCTTTCATTCTGCAGTAAATGTGGGTTTTGACTCTGCTTCACCCAATCTGGTGAAATTTTACACACTTGAGATCAGCTGCAGATCCCGGGTTGGTCTCCTAGCTGTTCAGGGCCATATTATTGCCTGTGCTAATGGAGATGCAGAGCAGGCACAGTGCGAGGAGGCAAAAGAGTTGATCTTGGTTTCCAGCCCAATTTGTACATCTAAAGATTCCCTACCACCTCCCTTCGCCCTGCACCCAGTGGAAAGTTCAGCAAGAGTAGGGTGAGTATTATGATCATTGACCTGAAGGGACTTTGTGCAGAGGGCAAACATTCTGGTTCCCATGTATTAGAATGAACCACAGTTTAGTCATGGAAAGATGAGGGCTCTCTACGTTTGCCAAATAGTTTGCTTTAAACTGGTGTCCTGTTACATAACACATGACTCTCCAGTGCAGCTGTGAATGTGGCACGTTGGAACACTTACAGATAGCAATTGGTTACTGGCCAATTAGTTGCTAGCTCTTTCCAAATCAATACAGCAAATTATGTGGCACAATGGCAGTGACCCACCACTGGGCTAGGAGGACAGGATTCAAATCCCAGTTTCCCTGGAATTTCACAGGTCTGAACAGGTTGACTGAAAACATTTAGGAGGTCTGGTGGAGCTGAGGTAGTGTCCTGACCTGTTCACCATGAAAGTCTGCGTTCAAGTCTCATCTGCTGCAGAGCTGTGTCAGAATACATTTGAACAGGTCAATATCAAAGGGAAATAAAGCAAAACTGATGAGGGCAAATGTGTTTCTTCTATTTCCTGATCACTTTACAGTTGGATCTTTCAACAATTTTCCAGTTGTTGAACGTAGTCAAGACTGAAATTGATAGATTTTTGGGGATTAAGGGAAATGGCAAATGTTACGGTAAAAGATCAGCCATGATCTAATTGAATGGCCTACTTCATCTCTGAATGTGGTCTTATCCTGCTAATACTTAATATCCTGGCTCCTAAATAATGCATCCTTACTGGACTAAGCTGGAATAGACCAGATGGGCCAAATGGTCTGTTTTTGCGCTGTGGATTCTGTGTAAAGTGTCCTACACCCTTGGAACAGGCAGCCACATCAGGTGGGGGCGGAAGGGACAGATGAGCGTGTTGGAATATGATGAGAAAAGCAAATGGCACCAAGAAAAAGTTTCAGTGTGCTGCTGTGTGTTTACTGAACATGTATATCAACACCCAGTCTTAGAATTGCAACAACCCAGCAATGCACCCAAACCTCTGGTGTGATAAATGAAACCTCGTGTGGTGTTCGTGACAAAAGTATCAAAATTAGCTGCCTCCGCATTATTACAATGGTTAAATACAGAACATATTGAAACCTTTTGCAAATGTTATGCAAATGTGAGAGTGAGTTATTATTATTTGTGTTTATGGCAGAGAAAGAAAGCACACGGGTTTTGCTATAACATTTCATAAATGATTAACATTTCCTGAAAATATTTCCATAACATCTGCCCTTTAGCAACAGCTGGAACCTGTAGCATTCAGTAATACAATCAATTATTCTCTTAACCCAGTTCAGCCTTTTTAACACCACATCTTGGGAGTTCTGTACTGGGACACCCAGGACTTTACAGAGGGAGACTCGCAATAATCTTACATACTTCTTAAAGGCAGAATGTGCATTTATATTGTACCTAATCATATTTCTCAGGGCATTGCAAACAATTTTCAAGAATTAAATAGTAATTTTTTAACATCAGGTCGTCCCTATCTTTTGCAACAAATTCAATTTTTAAACAAGCAAATAAGATCGATCTGCAAATAATTTCTGTGAATTATTTTTCTTTGCGATTTGGGCAGCAATGTCTGAGACATTTCATTTTATCTCCCACCGTCTTATGAACACAAGAACTAATAGACCCTTAAGTCTGCTCCACTGTTCAGTACAATCCTGGCTGACATTGGGCTTCAAATCCACTTTCCTGTCTTCTCCCCGTATCCCCTTGATTCCTCAAGGATCTAAATGTCTGTTTGTCCCAGAAATGTGTTCAGCGATGGAACATCCAGTATCCTCTGGGGTAGAGCATTCTAAAATCCACAGCCCTCTGAGTGAGATCATTTCTCCTCATCTCAGTTCCAAATGATCAGCCTCTTAGCCTGAGACTGTACTTTGGAATTTTAACAAAGTGTAAATGACATCCTCTTTGTGAATGACTGCAGGTCTTGGTGTTAAGTTTCCTCCCATGGTGCTAATGGATAGGGAGTTCTCTGAGTTTTGACACAATGGTGATGAAAGAATGGTTGATAAGTACCCATGGTGAGATGATAGGAGCAGGAGTAGGCCATGCAGGCCAATTAGCCCTCCCCATCATGGCTGATCGAACATTTCAATGCATTTTACCCACCAGATCCCCATAGCCCTCTAGTAGTGATAATCAGAAATCTTATCAACCTCTACCTGAAACATACTCAAGGACTGAGCTTCCACAGTCCTCTGTGAATTCCAAACATTCACAAACCTCTAAGATATTAGACTCCCCCAATCAGATGAAACATCTTCTTACATGCATCTACCCTGACTATATCTCTCAGTATTTTGTAGGTTTCAATGAGATCACTTCTCATGTGGGGAGGTGACGGCCTAGAGGTATTATCACTGAACTGTTAATCCAGAGACCAGTTAATGTTCTTGGCGACTGAACAGCTGGTGAATTTGAATTCAGTTTTAAAAAATCAGACATTAAGAGTCTAATAATAGAGATAACAAGGTGTAGAGCTGGATGAACACAGCAGGCCAAGCAGCATCATAGGAGCAGGAAGGCTGACGTTTCGGGCCTAGACCCTTCATCAGAAATGGGGGAAGGGAAGGGTGTTCTGGAATAAATAGGGAGAGAGGGGGAGGCGGATAGAAGATAGATAGAGGAGAAGATAGGTGGAAAGGAAACAGACAGGTCAAAGAGGCGGGGATGGAGCCAGTAAAGGTGAGTGTAGGTGGAGAGGTAGGGAGGAGATAGGTCAGTCCAGGGAGGATGGACAGGTCAAAGGGGCGGGATGAGGTTAGTAGGTAGGAAATGGGGGTGTGGCTTGAGGTGGGAGGAGGGGATAGGTGGGAGGAAGAACAGGTTAAGGATGCAGGGATGAGCTGGACTGGTTTTGGGATGCGGTAGGGGGAGGGGAGATTTTTTCTAATGATAACCATGAATCCATTGCCGATTATCAGAAAAACCCAACTGGCTCACTAACGTCCTTTAGGGAAGGAAACTGCCATCCTTCCCTGGTCTGGCCTACCTGATCCGAGATCCACAGCAACATGGTTGACTCTTAACTGCCTTCTGGGTAATTAGGGATGAGCAATAAATGCTGGCCTAGCCAACAATACTCACATTCCGTGAATGAATTTTTTTTTTAAATTCTCCAAAACTCTACAGAATACAGAGTCAGTTGCCCAATCTCTCCTTTATAGGACAGCCCTACTATCTGTGAACAAGACTGGCGAACCTTCATTGCACTCCCTCAATGGCAATAATATCATTCCTGAGATAAGGAGACCAAAACTGCACACCAAACTCCTAGTATGGTCTAATCAAACTGCTATACAATTGAAACAAGATTTCACTGTTCCTCTTGTAATAAAGGCAAACATTCCATTAGCCTTCCTAATAGCTTGCCTCATCTGCATGGTTAGCCTTTAGTGATTTATTGACAAGTTCACCTAGGTCCCTTTGTACATCTACATTTTCTAACCTCTTACAATTTAGGAAATACTCTGCACATCTGTTCCTCTGATCAAAGTGAATAACCTCATGTTTGTACATTATATTCCATCTGCTGTACATATGTCACTTGATGATATTTGCATGCACGTGATTCCTTTGGTTTTCTGGATACTGGAGGTTGTATGTTTGAAAGGTGCTGTTGAAAAAGCCTTGACTGGCCACTAGAACACATTCTGTACCTGGTACACACTTCCACCCTGGTGGTGGAGGGAGTGAATGTCAGTGGAAGAGGATTGCTTTGTTTTGCATGGTGGTTTTTGTTGGGACCAGTGTATTATTCCTCAGAAAGAGTCATGGAGATTTATCCTTCCTCATGAGAGTGCTCAGTTCATCAACTGGGTGGCACCTCTGACAATGCAGCATTTGGGTTACAGTGATTTGCCAGCCTAGTGAATGTGCCAAGCTCCTGATCTGGGCTTTACAATTTGGATCTGATGACTGCATTGACTTATTTTAAGTTGTATACTTTAAACCATTTGCACTAAGAGGAATTGTAACTTCCTGGACAAGATGAGGTTTTAGTGGAACAACATGAGGTTTTAACAACCCTCTGGCCCACTTCCAAGTATCTAAGATGCCTGTAGGTGTTTTCAGAAAGACTATGTTTTGGGAGAGTATAAGGAGGGGGCAGGGGAGACCCAGTGTCTGCCAGTGTTCTGGAGGAACACCCCTATACCTCCAGCCCCTCGAGAGGACAAAGTAAACTCACCTTGGGTGGTCTTCTTAGACGTCGGGGCCAGTCCCTATCGTCTAGTGCTGCCAAATTGGTATGCTGTCCACACAATAGGCCCTCGATTTGTATAGAGGCAGGAGACTCCTCTCTAATTCACGATGATTTATTGGTCAAACATTGGAACCTCCTACCTTGCATTGAGGGAGTTTGCTGCTCCACCATTGCCTATCACCATCCTTTAGATTTTCATAGAATCCTAACAGCAATTTATATATAGAAACTTGGTGAGACCACACCTGGAGTATTCTGTGCATTTTTGATCTCCATATCTGAGAAAGGACATACATTTTGATTTAGCCCTCTCCCTCTCTCTCTACCTCGCCCTCACATTTGGTAGTCTACATTCCCCTAACAAGCTTTGTATGTAAATTAATCCATTGGAAAACAAGTGATTACTGGTGGTAACTTATAGATGATAAAAGTACCATGACTGATGGAACAAAAGATACTCAGTTGTCTGCAAGAGTGCTTCTGGATATAAAGTAAAGGATATAGTTGACATAGAGGGAATCCAGCAAAGGTTTATGAGGATGATACAAGGGATGACAGGAGCTGAATGTTATTTAAATGGAGAAAGTCTACAGGAAGCTACAGAACAGAACGGTTTAGGTACCACAAAAAGCTAGCATCCAAATTCAGTGGTTGAGAGGGAAGACAGAGAGAATTTGGGCCTTTTTGTTCAAAGGAAATGGAGTATAAAAGTAGAGAAAAAACAGAGTTAACATTTTGGGTCTGGTGACATGGGCTCTACAGCCTACTGTGGTAGAGAATTCCCTTTGGATTCCCTCTATGTCACCCGACCCAAAACGTTAACTCTGTTTTTCCCTTCACAGATGCTGCCAGACCTGCTGAGCTTTTCCAGCAACTTTGTTTTTGTTCCTGATTTACAGCATCCGCAGTTCTTTCATTTTTAAAAGCAGAGAGGTTTTGCTAAAATTATATGATGTACTAGTCGGACCACAGCTAAAATAATATGAACAGTTTTGGGCCCCTTATCTAAGGAAATATATACTGACATTGGAAGTAGTCCAGAGAAAGTTCAATAGGCTGATCTCAGGAATGAAAGGACTGTTTTTTGAAAAGAGGTTGAGTAGATTGGGTCTGTACTCATTGGAGTTTAGAAGAATGGGAGGCAACCTTATTGAAACATTGAGGTTGTTAGATAGACGCAAATTTCTTTACCGCAGAGGAGTGTTGAGGCTGTGTCATTAAGTATATTCAAGGCTGACATAGATTTTTTAATCAGTATGGGAATCAAGGATTGTAGGGAAAAGGCGGGAAAGTAGAGTTGAGGATTATCAGATCAGCTGTTATTGAATGATGGTGCAGACTCAATGGACTGAATGGCCTACTTCTGCTCCTATGTCTTGTTGTCCTATGACTTTACTATGATCACCAGAGTTTTGAAGGACTAGAGCTAGGGAGGATGTTTTACGTAGTAGGGGAGTCTAAAACCAGAGGTCACAATCTCAGGATATGGGGTAGACCATTTAGGACTGAGATGAGGAAAAATATCTTCACTCAAAGAGTAGTGAACCTGTGGAATTCTCTACCACAGTAGGCTGTAGAGCCCATGTCACTGAATATATTCAAGAAACAGATAATGCCTTGTATATCAAAGGGATCAAAGGATATGGGGCGAAAGCAGGAACAGGGTACTAGATGACCAGCCATGATGGAAGACGCTTGAAGGGCCAAATGAGCTAATCATGGTCATCACTTATATGTTTATATGTAGCAATAAGTAGGCCATTCTGTCATCATACTCCTGCTGGCCTCTTGAACAGTATTATGGGGGTGGAGGGGGAAGACAATTCAAAACGTTAATACATTATCTGCTCAGTCAGCAACCAAAATCTGAGTCTGCCCTGCATAGGTGAGAGAGGGCTGAGTGTTCCCCATTTGAATGCTCTATTGGCCATTCCTCAAATGAGTAGCAGCCCAGTTCTTTATGGGCATTGTCCAATTTGGGCCTTAAGGTTGGAAGATTTAGACAGAAACGCTGCTGGTGTTGAAAGATGCTAATGTTGGCATTAGTGCATTGAGCTTATTTTAATTCTTCTTGAAAAGTAAATGAAATGTCTGATTCCTCATGACAATTTAGAACTAGCCGTCAAAATTGTAGGAAAACAGCTTCCAGCTTGTATCATCACCACAATGAAATTCAATAAATTACAAAATATTAATACCTTCAGATTCACTGTCAGAGGAAAATGATACTTTCTGTTGATTGGACACATAGTTATGAGTATTTGGAACTCCTTGCCCTTGAGAGCTGTGGAGACTGAGACCTTGTGTATATTTAAGGTTGAGATAGATTCTTGATCAGCAGGGAAATCAAGGATTATGGGAAAGGGCACGAAAATGGACGTAAGGAATGTTGAATCAGTCATGAGCCAAATGAATGGCGGACCAGTCTTGAGGGGCCAAATGGCCTACTGCTATTCCTGTTTCTTATGGTCTTATGGTCTTATGAACATACATTGAAGTTAAGTTTAATTTTTTTGATGAAGCCTAGTTTTAACTGGAAGAACTTCTGCAGACATAAAATTAAAACAAAGTGAGAAATTTCAATACATTTGTAACCTGCAACCACTAACTAAATGTGAGTTAAACTTGGTATTCCAGTTTTTTTGGAAACTACAAAATAGATCACAGATTTGAAGCTTCAGACTAATCACAGACCAACAACTTTCATAAAGTCCTAACTTTGCAGCTTTCACAACTGATATGTTTTAAAATGCCAATTGATTCAAGATGTGAGGTTCTGCTACAAAATGTTTGTGCACATTATGTATTGGTTTTCAGCATTAATTCAGACAGTGATTATGCCAAGCACTATGGTGGTGGAAGAAAGCATTTGTACTCAGATATTGCAGCTCACCCTCAAAATCCATCTAAGCTGGTGAGAGCTGTTTTCTGAACTCTCACTCTTGCCATTTTAGGGATTTTGTTTGAACTGTTGAATTCCTTCCTCCTTCTGTCATTGCTGTGTGAATACCTTAAAATCTTCCTTGCAGTAAACTCATTAAACTCAGCTCATTTTTTGGATTGATTATAAAGCTCAACACAGTGCAGAACTACAGATTTATTAGAGCTTTCACAAACAAACAATAGGCTTTGTATTCAAAATCAGAAATTACTGGAAAAACTCAGCAGTCCTGGCAGCATCTGTGAAGAGAAAGCAGAGTTAACGTTTTGGGTCCAATGACCCTTCTTCAGAACTTCTCAAAACATTAACTCTTCTTTCTCTCTGCAGATGCTGCCAGATCTGCCGAGGTTTTTGGGCAATTTCTAATGTTAGTTCTGATTTCCAATATCTGCAGTTCTTTGTTTGTTTTTGTTAAACAGGCTTTATTATTCTTTCTTTGCTAAAATTGGTTAATGCATTAATTTTAATTATTACAATAAGCTAGCTTCAGATCAAAATTAAACACAGTCAGATAAAAAATTCTAACAACATATTACATTTCAACATTGTTATTTATTCACTAGAGTTGGCAATGAAGAAATCATGGTCCAATTCTCGGGGAGAGAATACAGAGGTTTAGTTGAGAAAAGGTGGCGGCACAGTGGTAATGCCACTGGACCAGGAAATCGAGAATCCCAGGTTAATGATCTGGGGTTCAAATCTCACCAATGGTGAATTGTGAAATTTGATTCCAATAAAAATCTGGAATGAAAAACTAGTCTAATGGCAACTGTGAAACCACTGTCAGTTACTGTGAAAACCAACCTGGTTCACTAATGCCCTTTAAGGAAGGAAATCTGCTGTGCTTAGACCCACAGCAATGTGGTTGGCTCTTAGCTGCACACTAGCCAATAAGTGTTGGCCTAGCACGCGATAACTGCATCAAGTGAATTTTTGGAAAATTAAATCTGTGTTACATTTAACCAAAAGTCCCTCACTGCTGTTTCCCATGTTCACTCAGACTTACTCGACACATCATGTTCCTTCATTCTTAACAATGATTAAAGCGAGTATTGATTGCCCATCCATAGTTACTGTTGAGAAGGTGGTGGTGAGCTGCCTTCTTGAACCACTGCAGTCCATGTGCTGTAGGTGGACCCACAATACCATTGGGTGGGGGTGCAGGATTCCAGGATTTTAACCCAGTGACACTGAAGGATTTCCAAGTCAGGATGGTGAGTGGCTTGGAGGAAAACTTGCAGGTGGTGGTTTACCGATGTATCTGTTGCTTATGTCCTTCTGGATGGAAGTAGTCATGAGTTTGGGATGTGCTGTCTGAGCATCTTTGGTGAATTTCTGTAGTGCATCTTGTAGATAGTGCACACTGCTGCTACTGAGCATCAGTGGGGGAGAGAGTGGATATTTGTGGATGTGGTGCCAATCAAGCGGGTTGCTTTATCCTGGATGGTGTCAAATTTATTGAGTGTTGCTGGAGCTGCACTCATCCAGGCAAGTGAGGAATATTCCATCACACTCCTGACTTTTGTAGTAGATGGTGGACAGGCTTTAAGGGGACAGAAGGTGAGTTACTCATTGCAGGATTCCTAGCATCTGACCTACTCTTGTAGCCACAGTTTTTATATGGTGAGTCCAGTTCAGTTCTGGCCAAATGACCCCCGGAATGTTGGTTTAGGGGGTGTGGAGATAGCAATGGTAATGGCATTGAATGTCAGTGATTGTCGTTTAAGTTTTGTCTTGTCAGAGATGGTCATCGCCTGGCATTTGTGCAGCTTGAATGTCAGTTCCCTTTGATCATCCCAAGCCTGGACATTGTCCAGTTTTGTCACATTTAGACATGGACTTTGCAGTATCCAGTACCATCAGCTATTTTTTGATATCAAGTGGAGAAATTCATATTAGCTGAAGACTGGTATGTGTTGCTGAGGACGACAGGGGTAGGCTGAAATGGATTATCCACTCAACATTTATTACTAAAAGATTGTTGTGTATGCTTCACCCTAATCTTTTGCACTGATGTGCTGGGCTCCCCAATCATTGGGGATGGGGATATTTGTGGAGCCATCTCCTCCTGTCAGTTTCTTGAATGACTTTATGAAATTTCAGTAAAATGTAGAGGGTATGATGGCTTAGATAACAGTGTGTAAACATGCAGCAAATTCCATTTTGTTGAGTGTGTCTTTTTGTTTGTCATATTTTTATTCTTTTCTATCACTCCTACCTGTTCTGTAACAATATGGGTCCAGTCGTGTGGTGTTTACTGAGCAAACAAGCCAGAAGTTATAAGGCCTCAAAGTAAAAACAGGAAGTGCTGGAAACACCAGATTGTTTCCCTCTCCAGAGAGAACAGAGTTAATGTTTCAGATTGATTACACTATTCTCTCCTAAGTTCTGAAATTAAATGCAACTTTTTTTTTCAGAAAAGGCATAATAACTGGCTCTTATCAAAAACAAATGATCATCAATTGAATTGCATTTTTGTAGCATGTTACATCTCTGCACATCCCAAAGTGTAGTCATGAGGTGTAATCACTGCTGCAGGACTGGAAGCTGCTGAATTACCCTAACTCCTATTTGTATCACTAATAGAGTTTGGCATCCCTTTTGTTCTGGTTGCTTCTTAGTAGTGTCTAAATTGACCCAATGAGCCACAAAGGTGTAAAAGAATTTTCATTTATATGGTACTTTTCATGACTTTAGGGCAGCCCTTTACAGCCAACAAGATATTTCTGACTTGTAGTTAACAGAAGAAGCAAAAAGAACAGAAGAAAAATCTTTTTCACACAGCGAGTGATTAGTGCCTGGAATGTGCTGCCTGAGACTGTGATGGAAGCAGATTCAAACGAGGTGATAAGTCAAGATAGAGTTGGACTGTTATTTGTAAAGAAACAAAATCTAGGGTTACAGGGAGAAGGTGGGAGAATGATACTAAGTCACAATGCTTATTTGGAGAGGCAATGCAAACACACTGGGCTGAATAGCCTCTTTCTGCACTGTAATAATTCAGTGATTCTAGTCACTGTGGGAATGTAGGAAATGTGACAGCCAATTTGCACACAAAGAGCACTTGGGTAAGTGGCTTTACTCATGTTGGTTGATAGATAAAGATCAGGGAAAACTTCTCTGTTCTTTCCCATTCACCTGGAAAGGGAGACAGGCCTTGGTCTCCTTGTGGGTTCTGTAAGACATGTCTTCTGGGGACAATTAATGGCAGCAATAACAATGGTATTAGCAGCAGCAGTGTTCACATCTTGTAACACCCCAGCCGCAGGCTGTGGGTAGCCTTATCCTTGTGTCTGAAGCGTGTTTGAATATCTGACTGAGCAAGGAGCCTGGTGCATGAGGTGGTGCTGACTTCTACCTTGTTTGGTTTTGCAGCAAATATCTGTTTGGAGTTTGTTTTGATTTTGAAACGTTTATGAAAATTATTGGGAAATGTCCTATTTGTTTGCATTGAAATGTGTATGCGTCTCAACAGCAGAAACAGTAATGGGGAGAGGCGGGGAGAGTATTCAGGGCTATCTATCCACTTCATGGTGGAGCTCGTTATCTAATTTCATAATTATTTGAAATTGATTTTTACGACTATTCCAATGTAGGCAGCATGACAAACAACTGATACTGTTCTCACTCAACAATAGAGATCAAGTGGAATAACTTTTAAGATGTTCTTATGCTCAGCATAACCCCCTGACCTCTAGACCCCCGCTTGAAGCAGATCCACCGAGTGCCTGTTCTCCTATATTCTCTGCTCCTTTTGCATGACCATTGTAACTTCCTCTGGGACAGGCCCTGAGTGAGTTCTGGTGCCCAAGTCAGCAATTGCATTATCACAAGGTCCGGCCTGTGTCCCGTGCCCCCCAAACAAGATGCCCCACCAATGGAAAGAAGATGTGCCCAGTGATGACACTGTCAGGACTTTGTGTTGTGGGAGTTGCTGAGATAGGAGGTGCTTCAGAACAACAGAAAAATGGTAGGAATAAAGCAGCTTGCGTGTTGGCATCACCGATCAGGACCTCCAAAATTAATTCCACAGATAGACAAGACTCACTGTTGTCTCCTTTCTTCCTCCCCAGTGTCAATATTTCTTCACTTACACCTGTCTTCATGCAAGTATGTGGAGATACTGGTGTTGGACTAGGGTGGACAAGGTCAGAAATCACACGACACCAGGTTATAGTCCAACAGGTTTATTTGATCCACAAGCTTTCAGAGCCTCAGTCCTTCTTCAGGTTTCGTGTGATTTCTGACTTCAAGCAAGTAGACAAGTGCAACATCATTTTGTGTCCTTTTCTGTTTCTTTTATTTTACGGCCTGATTCAGATGTCACAGGAGTAGGTAATTCAGTACTGAGGGACATGGGTTCAAATCCCACCAATAGAAACAAAGAAACTTGGAAAATAGGAGCAGGAGTAGGCCATTCAGGCCTTCGAGCCTGCACCACAATTCAGTATGATCAGGGCTGATCATCCAACTCAGTCCTCCGTTCCCACTTTCTCCCCATATCCTTTGATCCTTTTAGCCCTAAAAACTATATCTAGCTACTTCTCGAAAACAATGCCAGCTGGTGGAATTTAAATCTGGAATAGAAAGAAAATAAATCTGGTGACTTGGAAGCTATCATCAATTTTTGTTACAACCCATCTGGTTCACTAATGTCCTTTAGGGAAGGAAATCTGCAGTGCTTACCTGGTCTGGACCTATGTGTTAACTGCAGACCCACAGCAATGTGGTTGGTTCCTCGGTGCCCTCTGAAATGGCTGAGAAAGCCACTCAGTTCAAGAGCAATTAGGGGATGGACAATAAATGCTGGCCTGGCCAGTGATACCCACATCCCATTAAAGAATATTTTAAAAACTGGCCAATGCACAGTTCAGTAAGCTGGACAGAGAGAATATATTTGCTTGGATGAAGTTTGGTGGGACAAGGCATGAAGACCAAATAGATATTTTGTCCAAGCTGTGTGTTTCTAAGGTGTAAATTTCTGTGGTGTACCTTGAGTCTAGTATAATTTGTGCAATGTTTTCAACATAGTTCATTATGTGATCCCACAGTTGCTGAGAGAAAGGGCGGTTTGCATCACTAACTATAATGCCATTGTTACACTCTCCTATGTATCTGATCCCAATTAAATACAGAGTTAGAACTGTGACCTCTTGATGTTCTTTTCTGCTTCCAGGGAACACGATTTCACTTCCAACTGCTTCTGGCGCGAAGAAAAGATTCTGGATCATCGAAGACATGTCTCCGTTTGGAAAGCGACGGAAGACAGCCTCTTCCCGGAAAATGCTGGATGAAGGAATGATGCTGGAGGGTTTCAAACGCTACGATCTCTACGAAGACTGCAAAGACACCTCTTGCCAATTCTCGCTGAAAGTCACCCACTACCACTGCACCCGGGAGAATTGTGGCTACAAGTTCTGCGGCCGCACTCACATGTACAAACACGCCCAGCATCATGACCGAGTGGACAACCTCGTTCTCGATGACTTCAAACGCTTTAAGTCCTCGCTGAGGTGCTATTTTGCGGACTGTCAGTTTTCTGGAAACAGTACCCACTTCCACTGCCTTCGGTGTGGTTTCCGCTGTACAGACAGCACCAAGGTGACTGCCCATCGGAAACACCATGGCAAGCAAGATGTGATCAGTGCTGCAGGCTTCTGCCAGTTCAGTTCAAGTGTGGACTGTGAAGTCCCTGACTGTAAATACAAGCTGAAGTGCTCCCATTTCCACTGCACCTACCCTGAGTGCAAACACACGGTGGTGGGCATGTCACAGATGGACTCTCACAAGCGCAAACACGAGAAGTTGGAACGTGGGGAAACGACATCTGCCTCGCCCACCCGCGATGCCATGCACAGCACAGGCGCCACGACGGAGTATGATTCCCAGGGCTCCTCCCTCAACCTGGATGGCTCCCTAAATCTCAGCACCAATGTCGACAGCTCCCTGTTCTTCCTCCGAAACCCTGCTGGCATCGGATTGAACGACTCGCTGGATCTGAGCACAAAGCCCCACGAGGCCGTCTCGGTGGCTGGGACACTCCAGGAAGACCCCGCTGTCACATCCGGAGATGCAGAAGATGAGAACGACATGACACAGGATGAAGAGCTCAATGAAGATGATGATCTCAACACGGACTCTGACAGCACCCATGGTACCACACCCGAGAACATGGACGAGAAAGACGACGCCACAGGGCTGTAGCTGGGGACAGCTTCCCCCACCCCCCCAACCCCTCCCCTTCCTATATAAAGACTCTGTTCCCTATATACTTGTTTAAATTATCTGGTATGACAATTGTTCTTAATTAAATGAAAAAAAATGTAGTGGAATTAACCGCAAAGACTCCACAGGCGCTGTTGTGTTGAAGGGGCCCTGAGTGCAAGGCAAGTCTTGTTGCTGTGTTCAGACCAGCTCTGCAGTAAAGACTTTCTCAGCTTCCTCTCCCCACCATGATGCTTCCAGATCAGCTGACGACAACGGGACAATGCCCTACACAAATAAAAAGAATAAGGATTACAGATGAACAAATCGTTTGGCTTCAGATGCTATGTGGAGAGGAGATAGCAGCAGTATGAAGAGTTGTTTTCCCTGGAAGATGTTTACAACCCGACCAACATAATTAAACCCTTTTAATATGCAGGAAAAACTAAAATCTATAATCCGACGTTTCTGGAGTTGGACATCATGTAATATTTGGGTATTACCTTTGCTACGGAAAACTCCTTGGTTGCGTGTGTGCATGTCTGCTAGACTTTATTGTTTTCATTTTTGGAATTTTCAAGGAAAAAAAAGTATATGATACCGAGAATCCTAAGCAGTTTGAGCTGTAGTGTACATTACGGTAATTGGCAGAGTGTGCAAGCAAAGAATTTACAAAGGCAGTTTTAAATCATCACTTCCTGTAGTCAGCCCCACCATCACCTCTAGCACCAAACTGTGGGAGATGAGATGACTTTCAGATAAGGATGTGTAACATGATTTCTTAATGGTAAATCTCGAAGCATTTAGATGAGTGCAGATTGACAGATGTTTATTGTGTAACATGTGGTGTTTGCACTTGATGTGAATGAAGTTCCATTTTTATTCCCTTAATTTATTTTGTTTTGAAGATTTTTTTCTCTTGTTTTCTCTCTCCCAAGAACCTTCTCATTCTGGAGTTTGGTTGTATCATCCCAAGTCACTCACTACATCTAGGGTTCTTCCATTCCATTCCACTCTTTGCTATTTTGGGCTGTTCCAGAATAATCTTTCTTTTACATTTGTAAAGAAGCAGTGTGGCTTCTACAAGTTTCTCCACTTCTTTGGTTTGTTTCCTAGATAGATTGAGAGCATTTCAAGTAAGTTTTTTTTATATTTAAAGCAAAAATCAATATGAATATTGTCAATACTTTGGGGCCTAACATTGGTGACATTGTTTGCGAATCATTTGCCATCTTGTTGAATCTAACTCTTGATCCTTCTAAGAGTTAGAGCTGCAATATCTGTTTTAAGGTGTTTGCTTATGAGTTTCTGATCAAAAATGAACTTTTCTCTGTGTGTTTAAGATTGTTTAAACACATGGCCTCTTGTATCTCTAAGACAATATATTACTTGCAGGCTGAAAGAAATCACAAGAAAACCAATGACAAGTCATCACTGAATTGTTGTAGTGCTGAAAGAGGCCTTTTGGTCCATCGTGACCGTGATAGCTCTTTAAAGGAGCATCTCACTTGGCCCCATTCCCCTGCTTCCTCCCCGTCATCCTGCACATTCTTCCTTTTCAGGCAACTCTCAAATTACATTCTGAATGCTTCAAATCTACCGCCTCCATCACAATCTCAGGCAATCGATTATTCTGAACCTTAGCCACTTGCTGTATGAGCAAGTTAGTTCTCATGATGCTTTTGCTTCTTTTACAAATCATTTTAAGTTCAAACCCATCATTCTTGATCTTTCAATGAATGGGAACACGCTTCCCCCCCCCCCCCCGCCCCCCCCCCCCCCCCAGTGATTCTGTTGTACTGTTGTGCAACTTGTTTTTTGTTAATTTTTTTGATGTAAACTTGTACAAAATACGTAATAATTAAAAAGCAAATAAGGTAAAAAAGGGGAGAGCTACATTGACAGTCCCTTTTCTTTGCCACCTCCGCTGTAGCCTGTGCCATCAAAATTAGTGTCCATGTAACTGGTATACCGTGTTTTGCTGATATTATTGCTCTTATCTTAGAATACACAGAAGAAGGCTGTTCAGCACATCGTGCCAGTCTGGCTATCCAGTTAGGCCCACACCCCGAGTCTTCCCTCAAAGCCCTGGAAATTTTTACTGTTGAGCTGAATCCAGTCTCAGGAGGTTCATACCCGTGTCCCGTCTTCTGCTTTTATATTGACAAAGGGGAACTAGTCTCTGTCATTTCCAAGAGTGGATAGAGAGAGAGAGTGAAACAACACTTAAGGAGCTTCTCTAGTGGCATGGTAGTAGTGTCCCTACCTCTGGTTGTAAAGAGCTGAGTTTGAGTCCCACCTGCTTAAGAGGTGCCTGGTCAGATTGATTTAAAAATATCTAAAACCACCACTGCCTCTAAGGCTAATGGCTTCCCAAAGTGAGTTTCGCACACTGACAGAATAAAGAGTCTTGTTTCTATTATAACATTAAATCAACTCAGGAGGGGATATCTGCAGCCATAGCTGACCACTGTGAAGATCCTTAGCTGTAGTTTTTAAAGTTCGCTGCTCACCTTCTCCCCAGTCTCTTCCCTCTTGATTTCTCTGGATGCTTGCTCTACTAATTGTATAGATTTGCAGTCCACACACAGCACACACTTCAACTGCAGATTAATGACACCTATTTCCACCTTTACTGAAAGCTCAGCTGTTAATTGCTCAGCTAAAGGGGTCAGTTTAACACCTCATTAGTCACTAACTAGTGGGGTTTTGCCAGTGTAAGTGTCTATAGACTCCTGTTATTTTGAATATATCAACTGCTTTCTAAATAAATTAATTTTAGTGTATCTTCCTCATTGAAGTATAGACTCTGAAAAGGATCAATTCTAAACTTTCCGCGTCTTTAATCTTTTCAGGTGCAGTTACAATGGGCACATTGTTCAGGAATTGCACCACTGCGGAAACATTCAATTAGTTAAAGCACCCTGATGTTATTTGATTCAGTACATTTGTCAGATGAAGTAAGGAAGGATATTGTATAGATTAGCACCCTGAATCTAAAGGACCACTGCAGCCTTGATCCTCAAAAGTGTATCGACTTATTGGTGTTAACACACTCCTGTAGTGAGGCTAAAGTTGCTGGGTTCAATGGTGTAAAGACATCAGAGGTTATTGTGGGAGACTATTATTACTGAGGAGGAGCAGGACTCAGCCCAGGCAGTGCTTTGGAAATTGAAGGCCCAGAGGTTCTAAAGAACCTGTCCTCGACTTCTGCCTCATCTGTCCCCCTTGGTGGGGGCATTTTAAAACCAGGAGGAATAGGGTCAAGGCAGGAAAATGGAACTGAAGCCCAAGATCAGCCATGGTCGTATTAAATGGTAGAGCAGGCTTAATGGGCCAAATGGCCTTCTATCCCAGTGTCTTGCGTTCTTGTGAACAAGCACTTCCACAACTCAGCCTCTGTTCTTTCCCCCACTCCAAATCCATCCTCCTTCCTGACCAATGTTCAGCCACACTTCTCACGGCCTTTGTTTGACTCCAAGCTGACCTTCTAACTCACATGCTATTCCTTCACCCAGGTCCACCACTGAGACCCTCAGCCTTGTCCCCTCCAGATTCCATTATTCCAATACTGCAACAGCCACAGTCTCCAACCTTACACATACTTGAGCACGTTGAAAGAGTTGATGTCTGTATTGGAACCTGCCTCAAGTCTTGCTTGCCATTAATCTTGACCACTGTTGACTCAGTCTCCATCTTCTGATGCGTACTTTAAACTTCTGACACCCAGAATGAGCTTGCCCTTTTACAAACTGTTATTGGGAGGTGGTGGTGTAGTTGGAATGCCACTGGACTAGTAATCCACAAGCCTGGGCTAATATTCTGGGACATGAGTTCAAATCCCACCATGGCATTTAAATTATTATAACAATACAACTAATAATATAAACGGTGCCACAAAATTATTATTGTAGCAACCTATCTCGATCACTGAAGTCCTTTAGGGGAGGAAATCTGTCGTCCTTTCCTGGTCTGGCCCTCATGTGACTCCAGACCCACAGCAATGTGTTTGACTCTTAACAGTCCACTGAAATGATGGAACAAGTCATTCAGTTCAAGGGCAATTAGAGATGGGTCTTGCCCTTGATACCCACATCCTTTGCGAGAATAAAGAAAAATGCAGTAGCCATCACCACTCCTATAGCCCACTTCAAAGAATAATCTACCTTGGCTCATGTGCACCCTTCAACCCTCACCAGTGATAGTTCTGCATCAGTTCAAGGTTCTGAACTCCCTGATTCCCAGTGACCGTCCTGGCATGTTGTCTGAGCCATACCTGATTTTCCAACATGATGCAGATGACTTACAAGAATCCTGCAGAATCAGAGGAGTAGAGCTTTTCTGAAAGCCAGACCAGCAGGATCCATTCCTGGGTGCAGACTGAATTAATATGAAGTCTTTGCAAACTGGAGCAGTCACATTTAAATGATGTTTGATTGAACCATCACTGTGACAAAAATTTATAACATCACAGTTTGAATTGTTGCAGAAAGTGGAAGTTTTTGAGAGAATAAAATGACTGTATTTATGTTGGAAACCATGAAACCTGTTGAGAATGATCGAGGTAATATTACGTTTTTCCTGCAAAATTTATTTGGAAAACAAGAGCAATTTTACACAAAATTAAATACCGCAGATGCTGAAAATATGAAAGAAAAACCATAACATGGTAATACACTGAGGAGGTTGGACAGCGAGGGACAATCTCTCCTACCTTCTGTTCTATCATTGACCTTCCCATTTGTTCTTACTTGGACTCATCTTTCCCAGGCTCTGTCCTTGTTTAAAACATCCTACGCCCCTAACTTTGTCCAGTGCTGAGGAAACTCACTGACCTGAAATATTAAACTCAGTTTTTCTCTTTCTGTGCAGTTGCTGCCTGACCTGCTGAGTTTCTCCAACTTTTGCTGATCCTTTAACAGCAACCTTACTAAGCAAGAGTTTCCTCTTTATTTTGACCTTTAGATTCTGTCTCCCTCACTCAAAAATATTTCAGAAGTAATACTTTTAAGTCATGGCAAAGTTTTCTTTAGAAGTGGATAAAAAGCTGGCAGATATGTTTCTCTGTGTCTCTGCTCTTCCGTAGCTACACTTCTTGCTAATACTTGGGGGTCTTGTAGAAGCAAACAATGTCTCTCTAAAACAGTTCATATTTCTACACCTCAATGGGTGAAGCATTACAGATGAGTGTTAATAATGTGTGCTAGCTTGCTCCTTGCCTTTTTTTGTAATATATATATATGTTTGCACTAATTTAGTTCCACATTAACAGTTATGAGCCTACCAATTACAATGAATGAAAAACGAATTCAGACTAATTTGCCAAGTCTTAAAGCAGCAGTAGCCCCTTTTGAAGTTTATTAGGAGTCAAGTGTTCACTGCTCTCCATCTCAATTTCTATCATTATTTAATGGCAAATGAATTTCTTTGAAAACGTTAGTAAGATATTGTTGTAATGAACTCTTTAGGGCTACAGCACACAGACCGAGTTGGTCAGTGTCAAGAATGTAATCCTTCCAAGTACATAATAAGAAGGGACTACAATGACTTTGAGAATGATTTACAGTTATTCTTCCCTGGGCCCAACTGTAACTGTAGCATTAACCCTTTGAGAACTGCAGTCTTTTTTTTAAAGCACTAATTCCTGAATCAAAATAAAGCTACAATGTCCCTTTCTCCTCATAGTGTCTTATTTTGATGTACAGTATGTGTGTGTCTAACGCTCCTCACTCCAACTGTGCTTTGTAAAAACCAGCATTATGTATGTTCGTTCACACAAACATTAGGTTGATAGGAGATTATGTGTATGCAAAGTTGCTGCTTGAAGGCTTCCACCTTTTCAAAAACAAGATGGCCAGTTTTCAAAGGGTTAAACACACCTCAATAATAAAATCATATCTTGTATTTGAAGGATTTCTTTTCAAAAAAAAAATTCTGGAATAGCCCGTAGTTTTAGTTTGTGTGCAATTCCTTTTAGCATTAATAGTGTAACACAGCTCTTGAACAGTAAGACATAGACTGTTAGCACTGACACAGAGTGTGGTTCAGGTTTAACTTGAATTTTGTAGAACGTGAATTAACTTAGGTCTATGAATATTAATTACTAGTTAATTTAATACTGTTATCCATCAGTTTATTTTGTGTGTTCTTTATTTTTTGCTGCCTCTCCAATAGTGGGTTCTGTTTAACCATGAGACACGAGGCAGGCAATATTAATCCTGGTCATTTTTTTTTAAATTTTCTGATTCCATTTGTCCTTTGAAAAGGAAAAAAACCTGTAAATTGCTTAGAGCTGGGAAGCAGGTTGTGCACTTGGATTAACTTGGCATGAGTCATTTTATTTTAATACACAGAGCACATTGAAGTCCGAAGCTGTTGAGTTTCTTTCTCCTTCCCCTCTCGTATTGTTTTTGAAAAAACGGGTAAGACATCAGTAGATGTTTGCCAGATGGCATTGTGTAGATAGTCTACCAGAACACAAAGAGAAAAGAAAATAATAATTATGTACAACCAGACAGAAACAACCTCCAAATCTTTTAAATAGACAAGCTGCTGAAGCATATGATCATTTTACTGTTAATTTAACTAAAACTGGATTGATCTCTTGGAGATGAAAAATAAAGGAAAGATTACGATGTAGCAAAAAGAGAATTCTAGCCTTTGTAATATATATATTGCACACTAGGATAAGAAGCCATCTCTAGATCATATGGATTTTGTGTTTTTTTTCTCTGTGGGGAGAACCTGATCCACTTACAATTACATGGCTCTATACATGGAGACGACAACTTTTTTTATATGGTTTGGAAAAAATGTTCTCCGATACTTGAATATGACCCCTTGGCACCTATGTTATTGATAACTGAATATTTTTCCACTTGAATCTAGTGCTGTTAGAAATTTAATATATGTGTTTTATTTATTTGATTGGTTTTGCATGACTGATGCAAGGGTTTGAGATTTTCACTCAATAAAAACTGGAAAAAAATAGCAACTGTTGTCACTATTTGATTCAACTTGCTTTGTTAAGATTGCCTTTAACAGCGAGAGAGATGACTGCCTGAGTGGCTGAAATTTCCCAGCAATGGGATAAATGGAACAAGTGCTATCCAAGATGGTGGTTAGAGAAATGTAGGAAATTCAGGAGATAGAGAGGAGTGAGGCCATTGAATAATCAGAACTTAACATTTTGGACAAGGTACACCCATAGAAAGTCCCAAAATTCAGTTCAGATGAAGGTGGCATAAAAACCGATAAAATTTATCCGTTGACCATTACAATCAGCTTCCCATTACAGATGCTATTTAAATGTTAAATGGGCACAATACTTGGCATTAGACACTCAATGCAGCCTTTCCAAACCTAAACCTTAAACTTTCCTTTTGAAGTCCAAGTCCTCAAGTCTTGTTGCCCATATCCAGTGATAACCTTACTGTAGGTGTATTCCCTCTTTCCCATTTGTTTTATTGCACACAGAAAACAGGAGCAGGGTAGGCCATTCAGCCCTTCAAGCCTGCTCCACCATTCAATATGATCATGACTGATCATCCAACTCAGTCCCTTGTTCCTGCTTTCTCCCCATACCCTTTAATCACTTTAGCCCCAAGAACCATATCTAACTCCTTCTTGAAAACATTCCATGTGGCAGAGAACTCCACAGGCTCCTCACTCTCTGAAGAAATTTCTCACCATCTTAGTCCTAGATGGTCTACTCCTGTATCCCCTGTGACACCCCCTCCCCCTAATTCTAGACTCCCTGGTCATCAGGAACATCCTTCCTGAATTTACTCTGTCTTGTTTTGTTAGAATTTTGTAAATGTCTATGAGATCCCTCCCTCACTTTTTCGAAGACTATGCGAGGTTCATCTAATTTGCATTGTGGGAGGGTGGGAGACAGGAGCTCATAGTCCTGAGCTGGGGATGTGGTGTCTGTGATAAAGTGACACACCTAAATGGGTGTTAGTTCAAAGGGCTGAATGAACTCTCTGTGTCTGAACATTATATTCTGATTTATGGCAGATTCTTTCAGTCTCACATTAATGATACGTCCTGTTAGTGAAAGAGCGAAACATGGCCTCGCTGGTCACACCCTCACCAGCATGGAGGATTTGAACTGATAAGGGTATTACTCGATCAAGCACTCATTACAGAACTAATAATAATTTGGTAAACTCTTAAACTTTCCACAATGCTACAACACGATGTCATCATGGGTCCTATTTATAAAACTGCGTATGGGACGACATGACTGTTGTTTGTGGAGAAGGGGATTTTTGACAGAGGATGACACCTTGTCCCGTCACCAGCAACATCAGCACTTACTGCATGTTCAAGTTCTTTACTTTGCAAAGTCTGTTCAGCACTTCTGTAGCTCTGTGTCAGGGATTATTTCCACAGAAACTCATTGCGCAATCGTTGAACAACATGCTCCCTGTGGACCAGTGCCTGGTGGGGACATGATGGGTGGGGCAGTCCCACTATAAGAAATAGGAAGTAGACCATTTAATCCCTTGAGCTTGCTGTGCCATTCAATAGGATCATGGCTGATTTAACATTCCTCAAGCCCACTTTCCTGCCCTTTCGCTGTGACCCTTGATTGCCTGACTGATCAATAATCTATCCATCTCACCCTTAAATATACACAAGGACTCTGCCCCCACAGCTCTCTGTGGCAAAGCACTGCAAAGCTACATTACCTCATCGAAGTGCCCTGTCACCTTGCAGAAGTCTTGGCAGCATTAGCAGTGAGGGTAGCATTGAGGCTGTGTCATGACTCTTAGAGATAAATTATTTCCACTGGTTGGGGATTCTAGAACTAGGGGGATAGTCTGAGAATTAGGGCCAGACCGTTCAGGAGAGATGTTAGGATGCACTTCGACACACAAAGGGTGGTAGATGTTTGGACATCTACAAACAGTAGTGAACGCTGGATTAGTTGTTAATTTTAAATCTGAGAGAGATATATTTTTATTAAGCAAGGGTATGAATGGATGTGGGCCAAAGGCAGGTACATGGAGTTAGGCCTCAGATCAGCCATGATCTCATTAAATGGTGGAACAGGCTCACAGGGCTGAATGGCCTAATCCTGTTCCTATGTCCCTCCCACCTTGTCTGCGCTTTCAGATACAATGACTTGAATGCCCCCCTGATCCCCACCATCGAGAACAATGGGATCACACTGACCAGTTCTGAGTTCTGATACATGACCCACGATCCATGACGTTGGAATGCGCTGGGTTTTAACCCGAGGCTAATCTCATTTGAAAGGCTGAGATACTCATGGGCTGAATTTGCTGAGCCATCCACTGTGTGTGTCAGCTGATGGTTAGACCCCAACATATTAACCTAAGGAGGGCAGCAACAAATTGATATTTATTGAAAAATTGATGCAAAGATAATTTATGGAATGTAGATGCTGTTATTTGTCATTTAATGGTACAGAATTGGAATATTACCGAAGAAAAGACATTCTGTCAAACCTTTCAGTCTAACACTAATCAAGATAGATTTGAGAATACTTGTAGTATAAATTGGTGTTCCCTTTGAAATTGGCATTCTTCCATCTGCACTGATGAATGCAAAATGGAAATTTTTGTCAGCATGTCTCTATTTTTCAGCATTGTTAAATATTCACTTTCAGAAGGTACTGGATTAAAAAAAACACATACTAGATCTGAGGTGAAAATCAGGCTCATAATATTAAAGAGAAAGGTGCCTTAATGATTGACTGATTAGAGAAGTGAGACCAGTTTACTTTGACATTGGTGGGATGTGATGTGACCCAGGAATTTGTGCTGGAAACTCATATTTTTCACCTCTACAGACACAGGCAGAATGGGATTAAGTTAGGAAGGGAGCTTGACAAACTGCGAGGGAGGGAGCCTGGAGAAGGATGGTCTTGTGGAGGTGCTAAGTGGTTTGGAGTGTGAAACAGCATTTCATTGGTGGAAAATAGCCCCACAAGAAGCCAAATCTAAAAAGCACGATTCTTACAGATAGTGAAGGAACAGGAACATTCCAGAACGTCAACAAATAAAGCTTGGAAAATGAGAATGTTTAAATTTTTAAAAAGCACAAGAAATGTGATTCCAGGCGACAGGCATGATGTTGAATTTGACTGGCATCTTTTAACACTAGCTAGGATTTCAAGCAGAATATTGGAAAGGCAAGATTAAGATGCAAATTTGCCATAATCCCACTATACGGCTGCACTCTCATTAGAGAGAGAGAGGGAGAGAGAAACAACTGATGGTGGGTTTAACCTAAGGTCACCATGCCTCAGGCTTGACCTGAACTCAAGTTGGAACACAGTGCAGGACTTTTTAAAGGAGCTAATTGTAAGCACAGGTTCATATTTCAGGTCATTAAATTCATGACCCTGTGTGGGATCATGTTCGTAAGTACAAACATTTGAAAGTTGGACATTTGTAGACTGGAAACTCCTGATATTAAAGCCATAGAAATAGAACAGAAATTCAATGGAATTCTACAAGGACTCTAGATTCTGATGGAAGGCTTGAAAATCCAGACGGAAGCAATGCATTACAGCTGTTGGAAATCAGAAATGAATACTGAGAAAGTCAGGCAGCATCTGTGGAGAGGGAAACACACAGATCATATTTCAGAGCAATGACCTTTCATCAAAACTTGACACATGAATGATTAGAAAACAAAACCAGTTGCCACAAGTAACTTTTGAGTTAAAGCCTGTGTCTGGTGTATATTTTATATTTTACACCCTAGAGCTCTGCAGAGTTAACGTTTATTTAAATGTGAGTAACTGGTGAGTTTCCTCAAAATGTCTGCTCCATATTTACTGCTGTTTGCTTCCAGCCACATCGAAGTTTGTTTAATTTTCTCTGAGTCCACACAGGCTGAACTAATCAATCAGTTCTGAAGAAGGATCATATCGTATTCAAAATGTTAACTCTGTTTTTCTCTCAAAGATGCTCCCAGATCTGCTGAGTTTCTCCAGCATTCCCTGTTTTAATTAAACATGTGAAATGACAATAATGAAGAGATTCATATAATCTAATGCAGAGTAACAGGCACTACACCATCATTTAAAATGAAAGGGGAGGGAAATGTGATTATTGTGGAACACTGTTATTAAAGTGTGCTCTCTGGAGCTGAATGGCTGCTTGTTATTTCTGTGATTCAACAGAACAAAGTAAGGCAAAGATTTGTGAATGAAAATAGATTTCAGAAATCTATCTTCTACTGAATGTTCAGGAATGCAGACGAGGCAAGTGGCATATTAGAAAGTTCTGTTTTAACTAGTGTCTCTTTTCAGTTATAAGAATGGTTGAGTGTGCACTGTTAGATATAGTGCAGCACAGGAACATCTGAAGATCAGTTTTATGTGTTGTAAAAATGGCTTTCATCGAGGAACCAGGTGTGTTCACATCAAGAAACCTTTCAAATACTCATTTTGCACAGAGCAGCTATAGCTTATAGTTTTACTATAAATGCTGAGGATGGTACTGAGAACTCAGTAATACAAAATATCCACAATGATGTTAACATGAGACAGGACACACTCAATCCCCTACCTCTCATTCCTAAACCTTTAATGCACACTCTTGTCCATGTGTTACATAATCTCTGTATTATGTGGTGTTTATTTTTGTCAGAAATCACACGACACCAGGTTATAGTCCAACAGGTTTATGATGACCTATTTGTTGGGAAAAGCTTGTATTTTCCTTGGTGAGATGTCCCTTTTTAGACCAAAACATTGCAGGAGTGTATTCTTAAATTGAAGGATCATTACCTTCCTGGTTATGACCTCATTAGGTTCCAAAAAAATGCCTACATAACCTGAGGGAATGAACTGCTAACAAGCAAAGGGTAAACAGAAAGCTAATTGCAACGTGGTTAGCAGTTCAGAAGACACTATAAGTTTGAGTAGACTCAGAGATATACAGCATGGAAACAGACCCTTCGGTCCAACTCATCCATGCTGACCAGATATCCTAAATTAATCTAGTCCCATTTGCCAGCATTTGGCGGATATCCCTTCCTATTCATGTACCCATCCAGAGGCCTTTTAAATGCTGTAATTGGACCAGCCTGCACTACTTCCTCTGGCAGCTCATTCCATATATGCACCACCTTCTGCATGAAAAAGTTGCCCCTTAGGTCTTTTTTATATCTTTCTCCTCCCACCTTAAACCTATGTGGTCTAGTTTTGGACTCCCCTACCCAGGGGCAAAGACCTTATCAATTTCCCCTACCTATGCCCCTCAAGATTTTATAAACCTCAATAAGGTCACCCCTCAATCTCCAACGCTCCAGGAGAAACAGCCCCAGGCCATTCAGCCTCTTCCTGCAGCTCAAACCCTCCAACTTTGGCAACATCCTCACAAATCTTTTCTGTACCCTTTCAAGTTTTTAACAACAAAAGGGAACAAGCCAAGGCTCTTCCTGAATGGAATAGTTTGGAGTTTTACTGTTTGGAAACAAATCCTGATGTTGAACCAACTCTGAGAATAGAGCAGAGACTGTATTACTTGGTCTGTGTATGTTCTACAGTTGCAAAGAACAAAGAGATGAAAGGCACAGGACTGTGGATTGGTGAAGACTCATTGCTGCTGTTTCAGGGTTGCTAAAAGCCACCAAAACATTTGAAGACAGCAGAAAAGGGCACCTTCAGGATTCTGCGCTATCTGGACTGTCATGTCTCAAATGCAAGATGATTCATAGACATACACCTTTTGGTGGGAACCCTGTCCATGAGCTTCAAATAGTGTGTGGTTGCTGGGATAGGTGAAAGACTGAGATGCACATAGTGCCACATTTGTGCAAATAGTACTGGGTGTGTCGGTAACTAGGCAAGACCCATCTGTTGTATTGACCATTTGAAAAGAAAATTGCCTTTTTACTTGAAATATCCTTTGCCTGTCAATTACAGCTTGAGATTTGGTTTACTCCAGTGAACATTTTAAAAAGTGGAATCGGTTTTCTTCCTGTTGACAGCGAGGAGATTATTTTCATTTCAACATTATTGGTGCCCATGGAGACCGTAGTGCTTCCTTTCTCTGAAGCCACTGACATTCCTCTGGAGTATTCTACCCAAGTCACATTCTTTCAGGGGTAGTTTCACAGCCTCGCTTTTTTTTGGTGGGGATCATGGTTTCCATCCTCCAAGTCTAACAGAATTTTATCCTCCCACTCTAACAGTGGGAGATTAGGTAGCTCTGAATCAACCAGAGTTGAGATCTGTAACCTCTGGTCCATGTGTCTTACTACTACAGAACATTTGCTATCATCTTTTAAGTGGTGAGGGGAATTGGGATGTGACTGAAGAATTCTTTAAAAAGTCTCTGTATTTCCTCGAGCTTTAGAGTATTGATGGAACCAAAGCTTGCATCAAATCCTTGGAAACACAGGAGTGTTTGTGTTGCCTTATGACTGATCATGGAGGTTTCAGGGGAGCTGATAAATTTTAATTAACAAATCAGCTAAAACATACTAAACAAATCAGCTAAAATATACCTGGCCACGTAAATTGCCTATGTAGATGCCAAAGCAACAGCCTTCCTTCCAATGGTGCCCTTAATATGACAGACATCGCAATTACAAAGTCTTCAGGAGTGGGAAAGCTGGCATGATCAATATACTAGAATGGCATAAAACTTCAAAACCACAATCTGTGGAACAATAAACTGAGTAATGGGTCCAATTTCTTAAAAATAGTGAAAGACTCAGAGCTGAATTACCAAAGGAGCAACCTGTCAATCCATTGACACTGGGCAATAGTTTGAAATTTGTCAAGATGATTTCAAAGCAATGTTGGATACAAGATTCATAGTTTCTAACTTTTCTTTATACAAGCAAAGGAACATTTAATAAAGATGGCATTTGGTAGTAGCTGGTGGTGCCACTCAGTGAACTCCACTCATTTTTGAAAGTGAGTTAACTACAATTCTTGTGGTGAATGACATCAACACAACTTCCCAGATAAATTAGTCACATAACTAAACACTAGCAGAAAATGATCCTCATAAATGCTATTGGGGTGACCAGATAGAGGTCTTTATAATGATGAGAGTGTTTGATGAAGGTAAACCGAGAAAATGTTTCCACTTGTGTAGGAGGCCAAAGCTACAGGTCACAAATGTAAACTAGTCAGTAATAAATTCAGTGAGAAATCTGAGGACATTTCATCTCCCAGAGAGTGTGGAACTCACAACCAGAGGAAGTGTTTCAGGTGAACTGTATCAATCCATTTAAGGGGAAACAGGATAAGCCCAAGATGGAGGAAGATTGGAAGGATGTGCTGATAGGCTGAGATGTATGAGGGTGGGAAGAGACTCATGTGGGACATAAAGACTGGTCTACGATAGGTGGGGTGAATGGTCTGATTGTGCGCTTTAGATTCTAGGTACCTCTATCTTCTCTGTCTCCCATCACAGAGTCTCTGTGACATCTAGCACTCTGTATTGTGCAGTGTGCAGTATGCAGCTGCACCTCTGTCTCTTTGATAGTCAGTGAAGAAGCAACAAGATCCTTCTTTTCTCATGCACTCACAGCCTCTCATTCTGTATCTCTGTCAGACCAATAGAGATCGGAAACTCACATTTTGTGCAACACCCATCTGAGCACAGAATTCCACACTGCACACAGGTAACGGAGAGAAAGGCTAAAAGTGAGAGCTCGGAAATCATTCATCATTTACCAGAACTGTAACTGCACTGCAACTTTGGGAAGATTAATGATTGATTCAGATTGCAGGATAAGCTGGGCTCTGGACAGTGTTTGCTGTAATAATATACCTGTGTTATCTAAATGTAACACAACTGAGGTATGTGGATCACATTCACTTCAAGATCTCTGTGGAGTTTCTTTACAAATACAATACAAAATGAGTTCAAACACAGCCTGTGCCTTAACTATGACAGTGTAGACAGCCTGTGATCTTGTGACAACATTTGGCTACTTGGCTTATTTGCAAGTTGAGCTTTTAAAGGGATATCACATCAAGGTACTAACACACTTGTTTGGACAAATACCTTCTGTAGTCTGTACATTCAGTCTATATTACTATCCCTGAAGATCACCATTGCATTGTTAATTTCTATACAATGGATCCAGAAGACCAGAGTTCCTATTTGTTTCAGGACATTTGGGGAGGTATTTAATGGGGAAAAAAAAAGGTAAATTTCAGGACAAAGTTAAAGGTCTGCAGTGTCAGGAGCCAGATAAAAACTGGTAGCCCTCCATTATTGGCATTGCTGCTTATAGAGTCATTGAGATGTACAGCACAGAAATTGACCCTTTGGTCCAACTCGTCCATGCCGACCAGATATCCTAAAATTAATCTAGTCCCATTTGCCAGCATTTGGCCCATATCCCTCTAAACCCTTCTTATCTTCCTGGTCCTTCAATTAAGGATTCAAACTCTTCACAAAATGAGGTCAGAGAAAAGGAATGTGACAGCAATTTGAAAATCAGAAGGGGAATATTTTCAAAACTTGTGTGGTTTAGATAGTTGGGTACAATAGAGAGCAACAGATGGTAGGCTATATATTTTAAAGCATTAAAGGTGTAAAATTATTTGGGGCTGAAATGTGTATACTTCCAAGTGTAACATACATCATAAAAACATCAGAAACTGCTGTAAATACTCAGTGGATGAGGAGAGTCTGTGGAGGGAAATACAGTTAACAATTCAGACTGAAGAACTGAACACACGCTTTAGTTGGTCCATCTCTTTTCAGCTGTTAACTCATGCAACATAACTGTAAAAACAAAGCTATTTTAAAATTCTTTTATAAAAGAAAAAGTTCTTATTAAACAAAACGTTTCCCCCTTCACTTTTGCCCTCTCCTGAAAGTTATGTCATTTGCTTGATAAGACTTTGTCAGCAGTAGCCTTTTCTCAATACTTTAGCCCCAGGTGGTATTCTTCACTTGAACCTAAACAGCAAGATTTCAATATTCATCAAAGTCCAATCTACTCCTATTCCCATCTCGTATCTATACCTTCATACTCACAGCAAGAGCAGGATTCTTAATTGATTGGATTTGTCTCCACTTCAATTGCTCAGGCATCAGAGCCATTGCTATCACTGACAGTCTTAGATTTATACAGTGGGTTTCATGACCATCAGACACTTTATAACCCTTACAGTCACTGAAGTACTTTTGAAATGTATTCGCTGTAATCCAGGAAACAGGGCAGCTAATGTACACACAGCAAATTCCTACAAATAGAAACATGATAATCAGAATTTGTAATATTGGATAAACACTGGGCAGGTACCACGAATGGTGACCTCATCCTAACCTCAAATCATGACTGAAATAGAACCATGGGGCCATTACTTTGGTCTGAAACGTCAGCTGGGACCTTGGTTTAACATCTTACCAAAAGGTGGTATCTCTGGCTGTGCAGCACTCTCTATGTACTTCACTGGAGAGTCAGCCTTGATGGTTGTTCTGGAATTGGACTGGAGCACACAAGCTGCTGGCTCAAAGACAAGGCTCTCTGCTCACCACCAACTCAGCGAAGGCCAAACTCAGGACTCACTAATGCATGCAGCTCGTGGAGATGAACTCAACAAGAAGTTACTGGGGCAGGTCCTAATGCCCCCACCCTGTGCCATATCTAAGCTGTAATCTACCAGTCACTGGGGCAGGTCCTAATGCCCCACCGTGTGCCATACCTAAGCTGTAATCTACCAGTCACTGGGGCGGGTCCTAATGCCCCCCACCCTGTGCCATACCTAAACTGTAACCTACCAGTCACTGGAGCAGGTCCTAATGCCCCCCACCCTGTGCCATACCTAAGCTGTAATCAGGTCCTAATGCCCCCACCCTGTGCCATACCTAAGCTGTAATCTACCAGTCAAGCAGCTCATTATTACAACTGATGAGTAACCCATTTCTTAGCCCTGTCTGCCAATCAACTGCAGAATAGATGCGCAGAAGAGCAGAAAGACTGGTCCTTGAATTTTCCCAGAACATGGAATCCACATCACCACAAAGGATTCCTCCCTCTGTTCAGATGGAGTAAGTGTTCCAGCACATTGAAGCCCATGCCTTTAATCTCTGCAGAATCTCCACGACAGTAAAGTGCTGAGAATCCCTCAGTAAATGGGACATAAAGATAGATTCTGGTCAGTTTGTGTTTGTTAGAACTAGGGGCAGAAGTTAGCAATTCAGCTCCTTGAGCCTGATCCACCAGTTAGTGATGACTATTCCTTTATGTCATGTCCTAGATTTTCTGGGCTAGACTGTTGCATGGGCAGAGCTGGGTTGTGGGGCTGCTTGCCAAAGAGAAAAGTGTCTAATCCCATATGTGTTTCAGAGATCGGGTTTAATGAGAAAGTAGATGAAAATCTGAAGTTTCCTGTGACTTCAGTAATCATGTTAGGACTCTGCTAGAAGGTCAGAGTCAAAGTAGCTCAGAGCATACTGCAATGTCACCATAACATCAGGTACAGATTGGTCATGAACAGTATTTAAAACAAACCCACCGAGCAGAGTTTGCGTGAAAATCTGAAGAACCCATTCTGAAATATTTTACAGTGAACAACACGCCAAGAAAAACTTTAGGTTAAGTAGCCAAGTGAAGAAATCCCTTGAGCTATTTGTGAATATACACTTTAATCACAGTACTCCATTGTGCACTATTTTAGTTTAAATGTAAAGAGCTAACTGCATTACAGAGAAAGGGAGCTTTATGTATTTCATGAGCTGAACTTGTTTTTTATCTACCATTATGAATTCCATTTACAGCAGACAATACAATGAAATCAATGGTTTTTAAATGAATAAGAGATATTCTGTGATAGATTTCCCCTAAAACTATCTGCCAGACAAAAGCTCATAGTTTCAGCCCAATTGTGTAGCTTTGATTTTAAAGATTAATTTAATTTGTAAATGTGAAGTGTATTTATACCCGTCTCTCATGTACAGCACAAAAAACATCAAA
Organism: Rhincodon typus; assembly: GCF_021869965.1. NCBI lineage: Eukaryota > Metazoa > Chordata > Chondrichthyes > Orectolobiformes > Rhincodontidae > Rhincodon > Rhincodon typus. Next base: position 4,365,148 of record NC_063362.1, read on the forward strand.
ACTCATCACCTTGATGATAAAATGTGTTAGAATAACCAATTGCTGTCATTCCAGCCATTATATATTGAAAATGAGCTCTTTTTATTTCAAAAAGTGATTACAATGTTATATCTACATCACAGCTTTTTGCAACAATGTCCCTACTATCCATTATCCTTCTAATGTGGTTAAAATGTCATTTTTGATGAATTTCTTTTTTAATCTCTTCATCAACACAGCAATTGTTAAAACTCTCTGTGAGCCTCATACAAATTGACCCGAAGCTGTGTTTAAAAGGTTTCCTTTTGCTAATTATTTCACTGAATTTGTAAAATAATCATGTTAAAGCTATCATTGAACAAAACCTGTTTCCTATAGTCCTTATCAACACCATGTAACACAGATTTTTAACATAGATAACAGGTCTCATTGTAACAGATTTGCTCCCACTAAGACAGACCAGCTCCTGTCCATGTTGCCCGTATTTAAAACCGGTCTCTCGCTGCAGATAGCTGACCAGAGTAGATCACATCCCCACATGCTCCATCTTGTGGAAGACATCACTGGGGAGATGAATTCTGTGGAACAAGGCAACAATTCCATCAGCTAACGTGGAACAATATTAGGAAGGGTCTCCATCAGGTCCTACTTATTCAAGCTGACACAGAAAGAAGGTGGCATCAATAAAAATCTAGGACATGGCATTGAGGAATAGTCCTGTCTGGCAGAGAAGGCTCAAGAGGCCGGATTGCCTACTGCTCCTAATTATCATTAACTTTTCTGTAAGAGAGTGTTTGAAGTCTAAGCCAAGGCATTTTGGAGATTGTTCTCATGAGATTGTCAACAACCATCATCACCTTTCATCTAAAGCCTGTAAATCATAACTAGATACAAGTTAGGAATTAGCTGTGGGCCCAGATCACCAGAGAGGGCTCACTGTAAGATTGGAATACGAGTCTGTAGCCTCCAGAATCACAATGCATTGACACTCATTGACTAAGAATGGATTAGGAGATTAAAAGGTATCTGAGTATCTGAAATGTTTGGGTCAAGTGCTGAAAATACCCATTTAGGGAAGGCATCTTTTGGGGGTAAACTGGGTTGTGATGTTCAAATGGCCATTTGCAATCACACCTTTCAATTGCAACAAACAGATCTTTGGTCCCATTCACCATTCGTCATTGGCTATTGATCGGCTTAGCTGTCGCATCATCCATGGAACACCCTTTGCTCCATTTCCCATCAAAACTGATCCTTCTGTGAAGGCCTCAACTTATTTGTTGCTTCAAGTCAAAGAGGTGACACTGAAGTAATGGCTGATATATTTCTAAGTCAGGATGGTGACTGGTTGAGGTGTTCCTATGTATCTGCTGCCCTCGTCCTTCTAGATGGAAGAGGTCACATGTTTAAAAGGCGCTGTCAAAGGGAGATTGGCAAATTGTTTTAGTTTATTTTATAGATGGTACGTTCTGGTACCATCATGTGTCAATCGTGGAGGAAGTAATGTTAATGTGGTGCCAATCATGTGGGCTGCTGTGTCCTGGATGGTGTAGAGATTCTTGAGTGTTGTTGGAGCTGCACTCATGCAGGCAAGTGGGGAGTATTCCATCACACTCCTGACTTGTGCCTTGTGGATGGTGGACAGGCTTTGGGGAGTCAGGAAGATTCCTAGCCTTTGCCTGTTGTAGGCACTGTATTTATATGGCTGGTCCAGTTCAGTTTCTGGTGGTTGGTAACCAGGATATTGATAGTGCAGGGGGATTAAGCAATGGTAACACCATTGATTATCACGAAGAGAAGGTCTGATCCAAGAGGGTGGAGGTTTTGTCACCAGTGGTGAGATTACAAGAAAGGCAGAATGTTCAGGAGGCCAGAACTACAGCAATGGAGTAATCCTGTATGTACAGAGCTGGAGAAAATTAACCAGATTTGGAGTGAGCAAAGACATGAGACATTTAAGGCAAGCAACAGGCTACGTGCAGCAAAGTGTTAGATAACTACGGCTTTAGGAAGGGTGAAACAAATAAGAAGTGTTCAAGATATTTAATCTATATCATTAATAAAAAATGAAATTCTCCTGCAAGAAATAAACAGAATGTAAAACTAAAGTTGCCACAGTCTTACCTGACCATAGAGCTGCTCTCTCTCTCTCATTACAGAGAGGTGACTGGTCGTGGTTTAACCTGAGGGTCACCACACCTCAGGTGAGGGGAGAGGTTGAGAAGGAGAGCCCTTCATGGTAACCTCAGCCAATGTGGGAATTGAACCCATGCTGTTGGTGTCACTCTGCATCACAAACCAGCCATCCAGCCAACGGAGCTAAAACAGAAGGAAGCAGTTAATGTGAGGGCCCATCTGCTGCACAATCCTTCCTTTAAGGCAGGTATTTTGTCTGATCATACAATATGACACACCTGCTTCCATATAGACTTGGATACAGCTCAGAACATGCACCTCTTTCCTAATAAAGCCACTTTGACTTTAACACAATGACAGAAAGCAAGCCCATTGAGAGCCTGGTGATTTTTGATGTAAAACAAAAAAAAAGTGGTATTTGTGTACATCACAGCAATATTTTAGCACCGAGTCTGCAGCTTGTCCATTTACTCTGAAGGCCATTTTTTGCAGCAGTTTGCAAAAATGAAAAGATTACCCAAGATTATTCTGCTCTGCTGGGGAAACTGATGGTTCACATTTCTCCTTGCACGTTCCTCCAATCCCTAATCATGTTTCAGGAAACACCAATTTGGGAATTTGTGCAAGAACTGAAGCTAGATTGACCTATGGGCGTCAAACACCTGTAAGAATAGCAAGACCCTGTAGCTGTCTCCTAGCATCAGACAGCACTCCCTAAGCTTCCAATTGTACTGGCGTTCAGCAAATTTGAGAAGTTAATAACGTTTCACAGAAAGCCTGTGGCAAAATCACTATTTTTTCATGTTATTTTGGCTGACTTACAAAAACTGGATTTGAAAGGAAGGATTGAAACAAATAAGTTCCCACTTGTTAATGCACATTTCTAAAAACTGACTTCCTTCAGAATGAGCACACAAAGATCTCGCAAGTGGCACATATTAGGAGTGGGTAATCACTCATTTTAGTTTGGGGACATGATCTAAATTGACATTTGCGTTCTTAAAATTACCTCGGCTCCCTGTGCTGGAATCTGTGAGTAATTTGTGTCACTCTCACTAATGGTAAATGTCACTCCGAACATTTCCTTGAGACTGGCAGCTCTGCAACACTCTCCAATAGAGGCCCAGACAATTAAAGTACTTCATCTGAAGGATTTTACCACTTAAACAAAAAATGTAAGAAACAAACGTGACCAGTCACTTCATACATTTGATACCCTGATTGTCGATTTCAGTAGAATAACAATAAACCCTGTAAGCATTGGATAGCCTTCAAAATTTTGATATTATTTATGCATAAACTTCTGTCTAAATGATTTCTTCTAAATATTAAACACTAAATAATTTACACAGTAGCTCAACAAACGTGCATAAGCCAAAGAATACTTGTCATTTTTCAAAATTCATTTGTAAGGGAAGGGATTGGCATTGAAAAGTCGTCAGCTAATGCCAATAAACAATGTGGTACTTTTTTTAAAAAAGATACTCCAAGATGTTATTACACACCTCTGGAGCAGGTGGGACTTGAACCCAGGCCTCTTGGTCCAGAGGAAGGGACATTACCTGTGTGCCAAAAAAAGCTCTTAGACTAGAACTGCTCTTTTTTGAAACCGCAGTTGCCAATTGCAGCCTGATATTTCACTAGAACTCCAGAGTTCAGGCATAATCCCAATTAGGGGCTGGAATTTCACGTCAGGCCATCCTGTTAGATTAGTTATGAAATGAGATTGGAAAGACTGGGAGCAGTGGAGACTGAGGGGGACATGATTGAGATGTGTGAAATTATGATAAGGCATAGACAGGCTTGACAGGAAGAAACCTTTCCCCTCAGTGGAGGGATAAATGACCAGGAGGTGTAGATTTATGGTAAAGGGCAGGAGGTTTAGAGGAGATGAGAGGAAAAACTTTTTCACCCAGAGGGTGGTGGGAATCTGGAATTCACTGCCTTTAAAGGGTGGGAGAGGCAGAAACCCTCATAACTTTTAGGAAGTTGAAATAACTGCACAGAGGCAGGAATCCCATCACCAAGACACCCTTTATTTACATGTGCACAGTACATGGACTCTGATCAGCCAGCTCAGAACCAATCCCTAGAGTGGGAGGAGACTCTGTAAGACTCCTGTTTATATCTGTCAGTCAGGGCTCCCCAGTTGGCCCAGGTTAACAGCCTCAATCAGGGAACTCATAGTCAATGAGATCCACCTGGCCAACCTCATTCCAATCACTACAGAAGTATTTAGAGACAGTAAGAATTGCCGATGCTGGAGTCTGAGATAACACTGTGGAGCTGGAGGAACACAGCAGGCCAGGCAGCATCAGAGGCACAGGAAAGCTGATGTTTCGGGTCAGGACCCTTCTTCAGAAATAGTTCCACAGAAGTATTTAGATGTACACTTGCAATGCCAAGCCATACAAGGCTATGGGTTAAGTGCTGAGAAGTGGGATTAGAATAGTTAGGTGTGCGTTTTGACCAGTGAGGACATGACATGCTGGGGATCTCGCTATAGCTCTATCCCTGTGGCTCAGTCGACAGCAATCCCATCTAAGTTCAAGGTTATGGATTCAATTTCCGCTCCATAGATTGAGTAGAAAGATGAAAGCTCACTCTCCAGTGCAGTACCAAGGGAGTGCTGCAGAGACAGGTGCCTTATAGATGAGATGTTAAACCCAGGCTTCGCCTACTCTCCCAGATGGAGGAGAAAGATTCCATGCCACAATGTTGAAGAGCCAGGGGATTTATTCCCAGTGCCCTGGTCAATAGTCACCCTCCATCAACAATGAACACATCTGGTTACTATCACATTATTGTGGACGGGATCTTGCAGTGTGCAGATTGGCAGTTATGTTTCCTGCGTTACAATGGTGATTATACTTCCATTGACACTAAACCACTGTGGGACAGCCCGTACTCAAAAGGTGCCATCTAAATGTACATCTTCCTTTCTATCCAAGGTTGACCAAAGAACAATGTAGTCATGAAGATCTTGGCATTCACTTGTCCACAATCTGTCTGATCTTTGAGGCAATTTGGGATTAAATAAACAGCAAAGGAAAATAAATCGAACTGCATTGAAAAATGAGTACTGTTTTGATCCCAGGTGAAACCTGGCTTGATAGATCACAAAACAATTTTGCAAATTGGTTACCATGGCGATAGCCATTGAAACTCCCATGAGGCCGCCAATGTTCCTGAACAAAAGGACACAAGTTTCTCACAAAAAGGAAAGAAAAAGGATCCTGTCATCTTTTTTTTCCCCCCATCACCATCCTTTCCAATATCCAAGCATAGGAAAGGATCACTGCTATTTGAGCTGTCATTTCTTATCTAATCGATTCTTTCCAGCTTTGGGGCTAAGAGACTTTTTTCTACCTCTGATGGCCTAAACCTATTCTCAGTTCCAAACAGCTTGAAAGCTATTTGCATAAATTCTCACAACTTTGAAACTTGTCAAAGTAAAACGCTTACTCTGGGGAGAAACTGTTCTCCTGAACTAAACTCTGATGAATTCAACTCAAAAACTAGTGACCCCTGGTCAGTTTTGTTTTCATTCTTTCACAAGAGGTGGGTGTCACTGGGTAGACCAACATTTATTACCATCCCTAATTGCCCTTGTGAAGGGTGGGTGAGCTGCCTTCTTGAACCTGAGCTGTTGTAAATGGTGCTGAACATTGGAGATGTTCACTGACGATTGCACACATCTGACCTTATGGAGAGAAGGTCATTGATGAAGAAGTTGAAAATAGTTGAGGCCAGGACACCATCCTGAGGAGCTCCTGCAGAGATGTCCTGGAGCTAAGATGACTGACCTCCAGCAACCTCAACCATCTTCCTTAGTTAACAAGGTGTAGAGCTGGATGAACACAGCAGGCCAAGCAGCATCAAAGGAGCAGGAAAGCTGACGTTAGGCCCGAAACGTCAGCTTTCCTGCTCCTCTGATGCTGCTTGGCTTGCTGTGTTCATCCAGCTCTACACCTTGTTATCTCAGATTCTCCAGCATCTGCAGTTCCTACTATCTCATGTAGTGCCAGGTATGACCCCAACCAGCACAGAGTTTTCTTCCAATTCCCATTGGCCTAGTTTTGCTCTGGCTCTTGATGCCACAGTCATGGTCAAAAGCAGCCTTGATGTCAAGGGCTATCCCTCTCACCTCACCTCTGGAATTCAGCGCTCTAGTTCATGATTGAAACAAGGCTGTAATTAGGTCCGGGACTGAGTGGCCCTGACGGAACCCAAACTGGGAGTCACTGAGCAGGCTACTGTTGAGCAGGTGCTGCTTGATAGCGCTGTTGATGACACCTTCCATCACTTTACTGATGATCAAAAGTAGACTGATGGGGCAATAATTGGCCGAATTAGATTTGTGCTGCTGTGTGTGTACAGGACATACCTTGGGAATATTTCACATTAAAGGGCAGATGCCAGTATTGCGGCTGTTCTGGAACAGCTTGGTGTGGTGTGGAGGGTGGGAGTCACAAGTTCTGGAGCACAGGTTTTTAGTATTATTACTGGAATGGTGTCAAGACCCATCAGACCCATCTGCATGTCATAAAAGTTCCAAATTGTAAATGTTTTTATCAATTAACACCACTGATATCCAGCCAGAAAAGCAACTGAAGCCATAAGTTTTCCTGGAAATTACACATTTATGTCACTGCTCCAAAAGACTTTCTGACCTCAAAAAAAAACAATTACTGTCACAGAACCAAAACAGAAATCTTACTTCTATTTTCAGAATCCATATTACCAAATAACACATTATACATCTTTTCACAAGACAAATGTGGCTTTGAGAGTTCAAGATACAAACGTTTATCAGTGCAACGTGCTTTTTTCTTACTACCCACTTGCCATCCCAGTTTAAATCTTCTGTTCTCAGCAGAACATTGAAAAGGAGAATCAACAAATGGCCCATTAGGTTTACACTGGAGCACTCTTCAGATCAACTGTGTTCCAACTTAGAACTAATATCTCTCGAGAAACAGCATATCACTCTGTATCCATTTGAAAGAAAGTGATTCTGATGAAGTTACTGCTTATGATTCTGTTTTATGCTTGAATGGTTTATTCTAGCGTAGTTGTAGCTCATTGCAGGAATAATGGAAAACAATATAGCTCACTCTTTAGCCTCAATATCCTGTCAGGAGGAAAGATTTCATAGAGTTATCCTGAGTTAGTTCCTTCCGAGCTCAGTTTAATCAGGAGACCAGTGAGAGACCTGGGCAGAAAGAAATTTTACAGAATACATTGTTTATAGAGTCACCCATCATGGACTCAGGAATTTTTCCCGTCATGTCCTTGTCATCAGCACAGAATTTAATCAAAATTATTCAAATAATCAAAATAAATGGAACAAAAGGATAGAGAGCAATGGGCATACAAAGAGTTCATTCTTAAAGTGCATATTGCCTTTGGAGGCATTTCATTAAGCTTAATTTATATCAAATTAGGATAACAGAAAAATAAATCTGAATTATTAAACATAAATAGATTTGTTCTACAATGAGGAAAATGTGTCATAGAACTTAGCTTCTACCACTAGATGTCACTACTTAATACAAACATTTCTGTGTTAAAGGTATAGTGAGAGGTGATGCATTTTGCCAGTCTTCACTCCTAATAGTTAAAGGTTCCAGCTTTTACATCCTCGTCACAAACAATGTTGTGAGTTTGTCTAGTTTTCATAAAAGCTGATATTCTACTTGTGAGAATTAATAATCTATTTTCACTGCATTAGTATGGCTTGGTGGAAAATAAAGGGATTTCATCCTAAATTGTTGAAAATATGCCCTGAATTTTTTTTAAAAAATAGATTTAAGATCTAATCACATTTTTCATGAAATGGAAAGAGACTCAGAAGAAAGTCTCAAGAAGTCTCTAATAAACATGAAACATTGTAAAGGTTTGAGATTGCTGTAATGTTACTGGATTTGTAATCTAGCAACACAGGAGTTCAAATCCCAACACAACATGTGGGGAGTTTACATCCATTTAATTCAAAAAAATCTGGAATAAAAAAAGTTACCTTAAGGCTATATCCAAACAGGTATAGCATCAAACAGTGTTAAGAAAATGGGACTCTAAAGGGAATTTCATCTAGCTGCTGCAGACACATCTAAGATAAAAGGAAAAAAAGTTCTGGTCAATGTTCTCTCAGCAATGCAGCAACTTGATGTTTCCCATGTCTTTTAAAGTTACATTGTGGGAGTGGCTGTAAAAATAAATTTTAAAGGTCTGCACACCTCTACAAAATAAAAGAAATAGAAAACACATTGGTTATGGTTGTTGGAGACTTCTCTACACAAACCCAGGACATTATTGTAAGAGATAGTCAGGAAATGTCTTCACAGCCCAACCATTTTCACCAATGACCTTTCCTCTGTCACAGCTTCGGATGATGGAGCGTAGGTGGTTGACAGGTGACCTTATAGAAGTTTATAAAATAATTAGGGGTATAGATAGAGTTAATGATAGTTGTCTTTTACCCAGGATGCCCTGGGGGCACATTTTTCAGGTAAGAGGACAGAGATTTTAAAAAGACATGGGGGCAAACATTTTACACAGAGGGTGGTTTGTGTGTGGAATGAACTTTCTAGTTAAGTGGTGGATGTGGGTACAATTACAATGTTTAAAAGACATTTGGGTAAGTACACAAATAGGAAAGGTTTGGAGGGTTATGGGCCAGGAGCAAGCAGGTGGGACTGGTTTAGTTTGGGATTATGTTCGGCATAGACTGGTTGGACCGAAGGGTCTGTTTCTGTCCTGTATGACACCATGAGTATTTTGTGTCAGTTCCATGGTTGCTCAATTTCATTCATAATCCTGCTGATAAAGATGCAGCAATACTGAACAACAGCAGGTAATTCGGTGCTAAGTTTAATGTAGGAAAGGCAACATGGGTGCCACGGAAGTACTACTTAAGGACCACATGAAACAACAGAAAACACCTCCAACAATGCAGCACTCCCCAGTACCGCACTGATTATGCACTTAGATCTCTAGGAGTTGGTCTAAACCCACGAATTATTAAATGATGGTTAAACAGCCAGCTCTTTTAAAAAAACCTGTCCTTGAACTACACACGCAACAATTACAATTATTGAGCCAATGGCCAAATCACACAGCCGCATTCGTTTAGATCACAAGTCAAGTAGAGTTGGCTTGTTCAGAGGTAATGAAGCAGAAAAGCCCGGGGGATTTGGCTGTAAATATTTCTTCCAGTTTAAAACTTTGCACCATTAGGCAAAGGCAACAACAGGAACAAGTTCAATAGTCAACAGCTTCAGTTAGCAAATCCCAGGTCAGGAAGCGCTTGTGACGGGGAGCAGGCTGTAAACACATATGGTAAAAGGCTGTGTTAGGACTCATTCCAGCAAGTACTGCAGTGGTATATTAGGCTGCATCATTAATTGGGGGATTTGCTGTGGCACTTGTAAAGCAGCCAAGGTACTCTCCAAGTGATCACAGACCACATTTATTAATGAATCAGTCTGCATACAGGTTACCCAGAAAGCAGACTACTTCAAAAATAAACAAACTGAAAATCTTTCTCTGACTGCAACAAGGAACTGGAACCAATTGCGACAGCTCCCTAACATTACCACTCGAAAACCAGAGATATATCCATCTTCCTCAAAAAGTGTTCTGGGATTTTCCTACCCAGGCTTTTTCAAGCTTCAGCTTTTGCCAACTCTGTGGGACAGCCAAGATTCTCGCTTCTCTGAAAACAGGTCTTGACAAAGAATGTATCAGTGAACTAGTTAATGAAACACATCTTTATATGCATATAAATTGAGTGATAGCCCAGTGACTGTTATTTTACATATCCAACTCTAACGTTTTGATAACATTTGTACATACCTATAAGTATGGACTCTAAACACACAAACATAAACTAAATGTTAAGCTATCTCTTTTTCTATAGTACTTTATTTCAATTGATTTAAAATGAAGAACATTTATTAAATATTACCACCATCAGGTTGATTTAGAACCAGAGTAAATTTATACAGCTAAATGAAAACAGAATTGCACTTTGCTATCATCTGTGTTCATCAGTGCTACCTCATCCCTCATCAATATCTTTCAACTGTCTCTGGTCACATTTTAGTCTTCAAAACAATTTCACTGAACACATCTACACTGGGGACAAACACAGCGTGTGGAATTTAACAAGGACATCACAAACTTGCACTTACATGGCTGTGAGGATGTGACCAGTGAATCAGCAAAGTACTGCTCACTTATTGCAGGAGAGAACATCAAGAGATCATTATGGTAGAGTTCTACTTAATATACATTCCCAATGGATTACATGATTGGAGTTTAAAAATAGGAGGGGAATAAACTATTGACAGAAAACCAGGTATAAATCGTTTCCCTTTATACATTTTCGTATTCTATGGATTCAGATAAATAAACTCACCATAAGAATTCAGAAAGATTCTGGTTTCAACTAGAATGTTACGATGAACAAGAATCTATCTTTGTGCCTTTGATCACAAAGCTATAATGAGATCCTCCCCCATATACAATGCCAGCCCAACCACTCTACTTCTTCCCCCAACCTCTTGAAAACCTCCTCCTTTCACTCAGCCATCATTAGTACCTGGATCCTATGCTCCTAAATTTCCACCCCATCCCCCCCAGCCTTACAAACCTCATCAAAATCCTTCTCTCTGACTGGGAATTTGTTTGTCCCTACCCTGACCTTTACTTCTCATCCTTTTCCCTTTTGCGATGAGAGAGGTATCTTGTATCATCCATTACAATAAAGGTGCTATCGCAATTCGGGTTGTTGGTTTGAATAATCAAGGAATGGGACTTAGAGATGATTTCACTACCACCATCTAACAACAAAAATATGTTTAGACCAATATAACTAAAGATTTATTGCATCCTTTCCCCTTTTTTTCCCCCAATACTGTACTTTTCTTTCCTAGCATAGCATTTAGACTATAAGAAATAAGAACAGGAGTAGGCCATTCAGCCTCTCAAGGCTGCTGTTCCATTCAACATGATCATGGCTGATCCGACACTCCTTATGTCCACTTTCCTGCTGTTTCCCCATGACCCTTGACTCCCTGGCTGATAATCTATCTGTCTCAGCTTTAAATATACACAAGAACTCTGTCCCCACAGCTCTCTGTGACAAGAAGTTCCAATGACTCTCAACCCTCGGAGAAGAAATTCTTCCTCATCTCAGTCTTAAATTGGTCCCCCTTTATTCTGACCCTATGCCCTTTGGTCTGAGACTTTCCATGAGGGGAAACATCCTCTCAGCATTCACCCTGTCAAGCTCCTTAAGAATCCTACATGCTTCAATGAGATCACCTGTCATTCTTCTAAACTCCAACGAGGAATCAACCTGGGGAGAAATTAATACAACAGGCATAGGCTGAAAACTTTTCTTTTCTATTCACTTTTATTGTGATATGATCAATACATTCGGGTAGAATCAGCTGCATTGAACAATGCCCAAACATCTGAGGCAATGTCAGGATCAATCAACACTCCCACGGAATCAAAACCATTCCACTCTCCACTTGCCCAATACACACTTCTTGTCAGGCTTGAACAGCTAGGCAAGACAGTCATTCCAAAAGTACAGCTGTAACACTAAAATCTACAGTTGCGGGTTAAGCACTGTGGGCGAGAATAAGTTAAAAATTGTATAAACTGTTTGGTTATTGGCATAAACACCCTAAGTGATTAATAGTGGTTAAAACAGTGGCAACATCAAAAGGGGAAGATTTCAGAGCATCAACTATGATCTTAATTTCTGGAGAGTGATTGTAAAATCTGGTTTGCCAGCACGCGAACAAAAATAAAGTCAGAAACTCAACAAGGTTGTTTCTAAGTCAATGTAGACAATTTGATTTTGTAGTTCAGCTTGTTACCCTCACTGGTGAAGTCTCTAGATCACTGTCAAAGGTCTAAATGGTCGAAGGAAGTCACATTTGCACCAGAAAACGCAAGGACGCTCTGAACAATGGCAGCAGAGTGCAGATATCAAATAGTTCATTTACAACATTGCAAGTAATGAAAATCACAAGCTTTGGTGCCATTTTACACAGTGCAAACTGTCCTTCAAATATTGACAGGTATATGTTAGCTTACGTGAATGGTAAAAAAGATGAAAATGGTTACACATCAAGAGCAGCAGATAACATATACAGCTATATTTGTTGCCTTGTTTCAGGACTTCAACTAGAAAATATGTGTTATTTTTATAACCAAAAGTGGAGACCATCTCCCTAGACATAAAACTATACAAGAATTCTCTTATAGCCATATTTTGGAATAAAATTATCTTGTTGAGAAGGTCCTTAAAAACAACTCTCACACCCACATACTATAGGATATGTGTTGATCACCAACCATCTTTTCACCAAGATGTCTACCATATCTTTTCTGCTTTGCATGGTTTAAAGTAAATTAAATATCGACCACCATGAAAGTGATGTAGAAACTATATAAGCTTTCCTTAGTCCGTAAATGCCACTTTGGTTTTTATTGGCTATTCCCATGATTTATCATCTTGGTTGTGTTACACACCTCTGGAACTGCTCTCGAATTCTTTTATGATTCATTGGCCATTGTCATAGCTATCTCCGAGCTTTTTGATAGGATCTGGCACCATGCACTTCTCAACACTCTTAACATTACATAGATGCATGATGTCATGGCTATTCAGCTTCCAAATAACTCGTATGCTAAAACTGATCCTCTGTTTTTAACTCACTGATCTCTCAGACACATGGCTGCTCCTGACCCATTTCATTTAGATCCACGAGAGCCTTTGATGACAGTTTTGTTAGAGTTCTAGCAAGTTCACAGACAACTATCTTCTTTTAAATAGATCCACCTAGTTCTCTGTAGATTCACGCTGATCTTAATTTGAGTCCCTAGATCTTATCCAATATTAAGATACATTCTAATATGTTATTTCTCTCGACAGCTCAACTCTCTATACATCTATTTATCCCAGACTGGAAAGTGCTCTATTTCTGAGAATGATTTTCTATTCCTCCCTCAGACTCCTGGAGATGGTACAAGAAAAGCATGGTTTTATGATCATCCATCCATTTCTGAACTATCGCCCCCAGTCTAAGTTTCTCAGTGTTGATCCTTCCTGTGGACATTTTAATATTACAATGGTCATTGCAACTGCAAAGCTTTTTCCCTCTAATTTTCAAATAAGACACCATACATATTCTTTCTCTTGCTCATCTCTTCACAGTTTCTGATTTATTACATACTTTTATTCAAATAATTTATTTTGCAGGAAAGCCTTATATCCTTCAGCTTTCTCTTCCTCCTACACTGTACAGTCTTTCTGAGGCCAAAGGACTGAGAAGTGGCAGATGGAGTTTAATCTAGATAAATGTGAGGTACTACATTTTGGTAGGGCAAATCAGGGCAGGACTTATTTACTTAATGGTAGTGTCCTGGGAAGTGTTACTGAACAAAGAGACCTTGGAGTGCAGGTTCACAGTTCATTGAAAGTGGAGTCACAAGTAGATGGGATATTGAAGGTGTTTGGTACGCTTGCCTTTATTGATCAGTGCATTGAGTATAGGAGTTTGGAGGTCATGTTGTGCCTGTACAGGACATTGGTTAGGCCACTTTCAGAATGCATTAAATACTGGTCTCTTTTCTATAGAAAAGATGTTGTGAAGTTTGAAGGGATCCAGAAAAGATTGACAAGGATGTTGCCAGCGTTGGAGGATTTGAGCTATAAGGAGAGGCTGAATAGGCTGGGGCTGTTTTCCCTAGAGTGTCAGAGGCTGCAGGGTAATGTTATAGAGGTTTATAAAATCATGAGGGCCATGGATCAGGTGAATAGTCAAGATCATCTCCCCAGGGTAGAGGGCATGGGTTTAAGGTGAGAGGGGAAAGATTTAAAAGGGACCCAAGGGGTAAGATTTTCACACAGGTGGTGAACGTATGGAATGAACTACCAGAGAAAGTGTTGGAGGGTGGTACAATTACAACATTTAAAAGGTATCTGGATGGGTATATAAATATGAAGGGTTTAGAGGGATATGGGCCAAATGCTGGCTAATGGGACTAGATTAATTTAGGATATCTGGTTGGCATGGACGAGTTGGACTGAAGGGTCTGTTTCCATGCTGTACATCTCTACATCTCTATGCCACAGTTTCACTTAATTGCTACTAACATTCCAGTTACCTAATCTCTCCATTGTTTGTTAACCTGGTCATCAAACAGCACAGAAAGCAACCATTTGACAATTTGCCTCCTACTAGCTCAGCAGCAATTGCCATCCTCTGCTCAGATTCCTCAGCCATGTAAAAATGGAGAGGAAACCATTCAATACTGAAATAGTTTACCCAGTATCACTGCCGCTTTACAACATGTTGGTTTGATTTAATGAGCTTACCTATTAAAGATGTAAAGTCACCATAATCCCAGAGGGCCGCTCTCTCGGATGACCTTGGGGGTTTAACCTGAGGGTCACCATGCCTCAGGGGAGGGGAGAGGGTGAGAAGGAGAGTCCTTCATGGTAACCTCAGCCATTGCAGGAATCGAAGCCATGCTGTTGGCATCACTGCATTGTAAACCAGCCTCCGGCCAACATAGTTAACTCAGCCCTGAGTTAATCCACCAACTGCCCCAAACGAGGGCAGAAAGACAGGATCACAGCAACTGTAACTACTTGTTCATGGATTTTTGACAATATTCTGTTTTCCTGGAGTGATTGGATGTAAACAGACACCAATTAAGCTGCTCAAAGGAATAGTTTAGTCACCGTTATGGCTCAAGTTTGTTGCCCAGTTCACTTGCTGTACAGGTTCAGCCATGATCATATTGAAGGGTTGAATGGCTTACTCCTGCTCCTACAATCTATGTTTTTATGTTCAGTTTTAACATGGCTTCAGAAACTTGGCTGGTAGCAAAATCAACCCAGAAAAGACGAGCTATCATGCAATATGCAGAAGATCTCTGAACGTTAAAAGATTCAAAGACAATAGTTTAGTTCTCCTGTGGCAGAAATGATAGTCAAATTATAGATTGATAGAGTCCACAGCACGGATAAAGCCTTTCGGCCCAAGTCTGTCATATGAAAATTTTTTTTATGACTTTAGCTAGTTTTATTTTATTCATTCATGGGATGAGGGCATTGCTGACTAGGCAGTATTTATTGTCCATCCCTAATTGCCCAGAGGGCAGTTAAGAGTCAAACACATTGCTGTGGGTGTAGAGTTACATGTAGCCAGACCAGGTAAGGATGGCAGTTTCCTTCCCTAAAGGACATTAGTGAACCAGATGGGTTTTTCTGACAATCGGCAAGTCAACATTAGACTCTTAATTCCAGATATTTATGGAATTCAAATTCCACCATCTGCCTTGGCGGGATTCGAAGTTGGGTCCCCAGAATGTTGTCTGGGTCTCTGGATTAACAGTCCAGCGATAATACCACTAGGCTATCACTTCTCCGTTGAAGCAATGTGAAAGATTTGCTTTGGATAATACATATGTTTAAGACTTCCTGTACCTCTATATCAAGACGTTATCTGAACCACGCCCTCAATTCCTTTAATTCAGCTATTTATTTGTCCTAGATTCCTTTCATTGTTAATATAATGAATTGTGCCTAGATATTACCAGTTACTAAAGATTGTCTATGTTGTGGGAGATTTTGGCATAGTGGTAATGTCGCTGAGCTTGTAATCCAGAAGCCCAAATGAATGGCCTTCGTGACTCCTGACTCACAGCAATGTGATTAACTCTTATCTGCCCTCTGAAGTGACTCGAGCAATCCACTCAGATAAAGGACAATTAGGGATAGACAACAAATGCTGGCTTTGTCCACATCCCATAAAGCAATAAAAAAAATCATGTCTAAGGTGCTTATGAATGCAAGTACACAGATTAAAGGCAGTCTCTAATCAGGGTACAAGTGGGTAAAGAAGACTGTAAGTTCTTGATTTTCTCCGTCTCCGCCTCAATCTGCCATTTTCCAATGAGTGGACATGCAGGGCCAAAAAGGTATCTACGTGTAGGCAAGTATATGGAAGCTCAATTTTAATGAGGGAATGACTTGTCACATTACTCACCACTTACTGAAACTGCACATGGATATTGGGACTGCCTTTAAGACTACACCATTCAGTAATTTAAGACTAATAATTTAATTGAGGGATCCTTGATGGTATCTTCTTTTTTACCGCTGTAGCAGATGATCAGGAGCTGTGTACAAAGTCTGAACAGTCCATTTCCTACTTGTAGATGATCCTTGTCAGATGAATGGCAGGGATACCTGTAGAGATTGCAAGAACTGCAGATGCTTGAGTCAGAGTCAATACAGTGTGTAGCTGGAAGAACACAGCAGGTCAGGCAGCAGAGCAGCAGGAAAGTCGACGTTTCAGGTCAGGACCTGCAGGAAAGGGCAGTCTAACTGCACTGATCACACATCCCAGCTACAAAGTCCAGGACTTTATGGCTCACATTTAACACCATTAATATCATTGCTGCAAGTTCAAAACTTAGTTTTCAATTCCCTTTCAAGCAATTCACACACTGCTGTATCCCTTAGATCTGATATTATCCATTGTCTGTTAGCTCCTACACCCAATTCCACATGTGACACACATAATAGTTGCACCATTCCATTCCGAGTCTGGTCTACCATTTTCCCACGAACAGAAATTTGTTGGAGAAAAATGTTGCAGAAAGAAACATCATGATCCCAAGATAACTCAAAACTCTTTAAAGCCAATTAAGGACGCGATGGCATATTTGCAATGTTACAGGACTAGTAATTCAAAGGCCCAGACTAATGTGCCGGGAACAAGGGTTCAAATCTCGCCATACCAGGTACTGAATTTAAAATATGCAATTAAAAGTCAGTCTAATACTGACCATGTTACATTGTTGACTGTCCTAAAACCCCATCTTGTTCACTATTGTTTTTTTAAGAAGGAAATCTGTTGTCTTTACCTGGTCTAGCCTAGAGACAACAGGAGATCCACCGCCATGTGGCTGACCCTTAACTGTCCTCTGAAACGTCCTAAAAAGCTAATTGGTTTCAAGGGAAACTAGAGAAGGGCATCAAATTCTGGTCTTGCCAATGGAATTACCATTCCATCTGGTAATGCCCTAACCCTATATGAGAATTTTGGAAAAATATAACATTTTAAAACATAGTTATTGCCCTAATATAAGAAATGCAATCTCCACACAAGATTGTAACAGCGATATAGACATTGATATTTATTGAGGATAAACATTGGTCAGGGTATCAGGTCAATGTTGAACAGTGCCAAGGTATCTTTACAATCACAAGATGGCAAACCTGATCTCGGTTAAATGCCCTCTTCAAAAGATGGCACCTTCAACAGTGCAGTACTCTCCAAGTACTGCATCTGTGCCAATTGATGTGCTCTGGATAGGTACATGAATACACGATCATCTGATCGGGGTGAGAGTGAACTCGAAGCGGACACCTGTTTACCAGTGTGTGGCTCCAATAAAGAGAGAAAAGGGGCCAGAAGACCTAAGTTCGAATCCCACTTACTCCAGAGGGTGTTACAATGTCTGAACAGATTGATTAAAAGTATCAAAAAGGAGGATATGAGCAAGTTATCAGGAAGCTAAAAGTAATTTAGGCCTGACTTTTTTTTGGAAAAGAAGAGACAAGTTCAATTCATGTAAACCACTCACTAATGGCCAGAGCTATGGTATCACAGGACACAAATGATAAATCAGTGCAGGAGTAAGGAGGTAAGTCAAGCATTTTGTTAAATCGAAAAATGATGGCTCTAATATTAATGAGTTTTGTGGCAAAGAAGAAACGATGGAACAGTAAAGAAGGTGGGGTCAACATCAAACAGAAAAGGACTGAATGAAGAAGATTGAGAGAAACCTTGTGCAGACCATAAACACCAGCAACAAATTGGGCCGAATGATCTTATTCTATGCTGTAACATCCATGCAACAGCCTTTTCCTGTTGCCAAAAATTCTAGTTTTCTGAGGATCTTAATACACTTGGCAATGAAGTTTAATAAAATCAAACAGTGTATGGTTAAAATTCAATATAGTTGAACATCTGTCATTTTGTTTGGGCCTCCAGGCAAATCAGTTAATGTGGTGCAGCATTTGCTCCAAATTCCAAAAGTCACGTGCAATCCAAATTACTGCCTGCAAACTGCAATTTGGAACAGTAAGTTGGAAGTGTTGGTTTCTAACTGAATTTGAATCACCAGCCCGTCTAAATCACCTTTCCTCAAGGTGTTGTTTCATTCTGCTTTAGCAAAACAACACTGGAGAAGACAGCTACATCTCCAGATCAGTCATAAACCATGTTTTATTATTCATCACCTTGATCTGGAAGTTTATTTTTAATGTTCGTCACGGTATTTAATCTAATGTCAATAGACTATCTCTGAGCCTGTTAGATAAGTAAACAAATAGGAATTCCTCCCATCAGAAAGGTCAAGGATGTTTTCATCGTAAAATTTACCTGTGATGTAACTTCAGCACAAATGCAAAACTGTATAATTTGAATGTTTGATTAAAATAATTACCACTGAAATAATTACTCAGCAATCAAAGAACTCCAGGCAAAATATGGTGGCTCACAATGTTTGAAAATAAACACCTTCCTGCTTGAAAGGCATCACAATGATATTTGGGCCAGGGAAGTTGTACGGAGTGGTGGGGGGGTAGGTAAATTATAAAAAGCAGATTGCAAAATTAAGGTTTACAAATTACAAAGCCAACGTATTCAATTTATTTTTATTTATAACCTCTCCCACTCCTGTCCAAAATATCCTTGATATGGTTCTATTCCACCCTAGTACTGTATATTAAATAACTTTAAAGATATAATGCCTGATTGCTTCCATCCTAAACTGTATTTCATAATTAATACGTGTCAAACCACCTCATGCTTGGCTGTAAAGTTTAATTTAAACATCACAAATGCAGCCCCGACAAACATGACCTTGTTCTCTACCACTATCACCATTCTTTTGCCTTTTATATTAAAAACTTTTCACCGAGACAAAACAAATTAAAGCAAAGGTGCTTAAAATGTCATGAGTAATGTTGCTTTTCCAAGCAAACCCCAGCCTCACACAAAGCATGCAAGATACCAGCATTTTACCAACTGCACTGCTGAATGACTCTGCATTAATTAGGAGCCGGATTAGAAGTCAGGGGTGCAATGCCTGATGAATGTGTCATATCAAATCGTCACTCTTGGGTCACAAGATAAAACTATACTGCTGCCTAGAAATGAAATAAAATAGAGTAATTCCATGAAATGAAACTAAGAGCTAACAGAGACATCTTCTGAATCCAGGATTTGCCACAATGACCTTACTGTCCAACACTGTGACATTCAACGTGACAATACGTTTCCTCTTAACATTGAGATTATACAAATAGCCATCAAGGTTTTCTGAACTCAAACTAGAAGGTAGCTTGGATACTACTTTGCCCAACGAAAGAAAATCAACTTTACTACGGTCTCATTCAGCAGGTCTATCTCAGTCTGAGATTGCGTGTACTGCAATTACAGTTGAACCCAAATGCAAAGATGTTCTAATGCAAACATGAAACATCAACGCGCCATTTCCATTCACTCCTATTGTACACTAATTGTTCAAACACAAATTCATCATTTCCAGTCATGTTCTTAGCAGGCTTCAACTGCACCAGGTTCTTGAGATGCTTCTAGCAGCTGACACCCAAGAAAGTGCTGTTTTTGTCACAACTACTTCATACAAAAGTTGAGACCGATCCCCAAGCGATTAATTGGCTGATTCTGAATCATATTGATAGTTGACCAAGTGCTGACAAAACACATCACAAGCAAAGTGTGGAATTTTATGGGGTCTTTAATCTATGACCAGGTAGATTACAGTGAGCGTTTTGACTTCTTCGCCAACGAGGCACTTCACTCTTTGCGTGCTAAAATAAACCCTTGACTCTTCAGACCTGGTCATGCAATGATGTTGCACCAAAATGTACCTGGGTGTAACTAGCCACACATATACATCTGGAGTTTACATGTGCTACATGTGTAATTTGCTGGATTGCAAAAATCCACCACTCAGGATGCAATAAGCAAATATTTACAGTCAATTAATGGAATTAAGGACTTTCTGCTTGTGGAGGCCAGTCACATTTGCAAATTAGTCAATGTCATTCTCATTACTGGCACCTTCTGGACGCCGTAGTTTATCCACTTGCTCATTTATCTGTCCATCCCCACCTCGTCTATCCTCTGTCTGTACATTCAGACAATCCTCCTCATCCACATGACTGACATCATCATCTTCATCCTCATCTTCATTCTCTTGTTTTTTATCTTCTTCACCTTGGACTTCCATCCTCACCTGACATTTAACGTCAACATTGCTGCTGTTAATGACATGGCCACTGAGACTGGCCCCTTCATGGCTATGGTTCTCTGTGGCTGGAGAGGATGAAGCAGATTCAATGCTGACCGGTGAGATGTCACTGCTGCTGTTGTTGTGATTGGCCGTTACCGATGTGGTTATTGTTGATGGCTTGACTGGAATCTGCCAGGCGGGTATCTTTGGAGCTGAGGGTGAAGATGGGAACTGTCGCCTGCAACCAAATTACAAGATTTTGAGTGTTAATAACCAGGAGCTAAGTCTCAGAAAAATCCACTGGGAATAACTGCAGCAGCAGTAGTAAATTAGTTAGGCTTTTGTACACTACAAAACCATAAGATACAGGAGCAGAAGTAGGCCTTTCAGCCCATCGAATCTGTTCCTATTTTCAATGAGAACATGGCTAATTTGATAATCCTCAACTCCACTTTCCTGCCTTTTCCCCATAACCTTGACTATAATTCTAAGGGGCTAAGTTTTTTTTTGCCTAAAGGTAAAGTGATTTTCTCCTTCCACAGGGAGTCTACAAATGATTTAAATAAAATACTGCACGATTATCTGATTTTAAGAACAGCATAATTCTGAATTTTGTTTATTTCAAGCTCAATAGAGAGAACGTCTGCATTCAATTATGCTGTTGATGATCACTCATTAATCTCAAACTCCATCTTAGACTGAAAGACAATGGCCTGGACCTTTCTATAGTAATATGACCAACTCTGGTGTCCTCAAATTTTAAATGCTGCTGCTATCAGAGCCACACTGCTTCTCTACAGTATTAGTCCTCACTGCCATTGAAATCTCCGAAAAATGTGAACTTGCTAAACCTTGCCAACAAAGTTCCACACTAAGCACTGTTGAAAAGGTTATTATAATACATTTAATAACTCAGTGAATTTATAATGGTGTCTGGTTCTGTAAACAAGTTACAAGTGTGGAATCTCATCCCTTCAGAGCAAAGTTATTGTTGTAGACTTCAGATCTTCTTGAACTTCCCTTTTTGTCTCTTTTCTCTTTCACTTAATTCCATCTCTATGTCTCAATATTTATTCTGCTTCTAGCACATATTTTAAAAGTAATTTATACTCCTTGCGTTTTAAAACTTTCCTGCTTTACACTCAAGTGCCTTAGCAAGAAGTCTTTAACCGGAGAGCCTTACCTTCACTTGCTTTGCTCACGCATGGCCAAGGTCCTCTGGAAAAGGTCGATGCTGAAATAGACACTGGATCACTGAAAAATCCCTGCTGATACACCAGAGAAAAATCTCTGGACAATCCATAGTGAGGTGAATCACAAAACCCACTCCTTTATAAATAAGGAGCAAGTTACTATTATCAATTACAGGAGGAGAAATCATTGTGTGAGAAGCCTGGAATCTTTTAAGAATATTTTTGGAGTAAAGTTCTGAAGTTTGGATGGGCCTTTCATGCCTTGCAGTGGTTAGTTATTAGATCTCACAGAGAATATTGGTTCAACCTAGATTTCTGAGATATGGTCAGATTCAGGAGTTTTTGAGGGTTAATTCTCAAAAGGGCCAGTCTCCCTTTCCCACCTGGGTGCTGAGTGGTAGACTGTTTACAAAGAAGAGACCAATATGTTACGGAGCACACCCAATAATTGGCGAGACAGCCTGGAAATGATTACCTTGATTCATGAACAAAAACAGGTTACTGGAAAAGCTCAGCAGGTCTGGCACCATCAGAACAAGGAAGGGTCACCGCACCCGAAACGTTAACTCTGATTTTCTCTTTACACATGCTGCCAGGCCTGCTGGGCTTTTCCAGCAACTTCTGTTCTTGTTCCTCGTTTACAGCATCCGCAGTTCTTTTAGTTTTTACCTTGATTCACGATCCCACTTTAAAGACGATGGTGTAATAAGTTCTCTACCTATATTCACAGTATGGAAGTTTTTGGGAAAATACACCTCTAGAAAGACTGCGACAGATTCAATTGTCAGTCCTGTTGACCAAATCCCAGACAAAGAAAGAGACAGAAATCAAACTGCTAAACCTAGGGAGTCTCTAAAGGTGAGTTAGTAAATTCTATTGAGAGAAACAACCGGTCTGCCTCATGATGTAGGCTGATTAGGTGGTTCCCTGTGTGTTCATTGTGAGATAGATTAGAAACCTACATGATTACATATAAAATAATTATATTCAGTTTATAGAGCAAAGGATCACATTATAATGCCAGGGTGACATAACAGTATTACAAGAAATTGGTTGGCATAGGAATTCCTTTGGGTCTCGATGCAAGAAAGGCTACTGTCATTGGTCTCAAGAAAATAAATAATACTCAGTGAGAATATGGATGACAATCCTAAGGAATCTAAAACTACTGCTGTCATACATCAAGGCTTCTCTGACAGCAACTCACAAACCCACTGTCTCTACAAATAGAGGGAACAATGGCACTAGAAACAACAGAACTTGCAAATTAGGAGCAAATTACTGCAAATGCTGAAAACAAGGAATGCTGGAGATCACAGCAGGTCAGACAGCATCCACGGACAGAGAGAGCAAGCTAACGTTGAGTCGAGATGACGCTTTATCAGAGCTAGCTAGCTTGCTGTCTATCATGGATGCTGTCTGACCCACTGCGATCTGCAGCATTTTTCGTTTTCTGAACTCGCATGGTCCCCTTCAAAATCACAAATACCCCTGACTTGGAAATATGTCACCATTCAATCACTAACATTGTGTCAAGTGCTGCAACTTGCTCCACATCATCTTCTCAAGAGCAACTAGAAATGAGCAATAAATGTTAACCTAGTCAGCAATGCCCACATCCTATGAGTTTTAAAAAAAAACTCATTTTATTAATTTGGTGGGTTTTTTTGATTGTGAGCCAGCCTGCATTATGTGTAAAACATTTCTGGAAAAATGATGTGACAATCCTATGGGAATTTCCCATGGCAACAAACTGGGAGAACAATGGCAAGGTTTTGTGTAAAGGCTGCCTCCAAAAGTCAAAGATGAGATCATTTCCCAGGAAGGTGTCAGGAGAATAGAGATAACCTAAATAACTAAATGCCAACCTGGGAACACCAACTCTCTAAGAACCATTCACAACAATAAATAAGATGAATTAGGGAATGGGTGGATGAAGATGGAGGGTAAAGTTTAAAATGAGCGCTCTGTGAGGGCATCATTGTGCAATTGTCTGAAAAAATACTTCTTTAAAAATGTATTTTCCAGTTACCACCTTGCACACTTTTGTTTTTGCCTATTTTCTCAAATGGAATGTGCTCTTACTGGAATACAGTTCCACATTTGTTAGAACTTCAAGTTGTTCTTGATATTCAAGTTCCAAAAGTGTGTGTTAAAAAGATGCTATGACTGTGGGGAGCAGCCTCTGCCTTTGGACTATAATCAGCAGTGAAAACATTTTCTGATTATTTTCTGATCATGGGAATAGAATAATTAGGTGGTTGTTTTTGAGAAGCACAGACATGTCGGGGCAAAGGGGTTTTTTCTGTGCTGTAGATCTCTATGACTCCTCTAGCTTACGATCTTGAAGCCATTAGCTTTGACTGTCTAGCTGTGTAGATTAGGCATTGAACCTGGATCCACTGGTCCCAGTAGACCATGGTTCTTCCAATTTGACTTTGAGGAAGCTCATCTTAAGGATCATTACTGAATGGTAATCAGGTTTTACAAAACTTTTAGTGAAGGCGCTCCTTTTGCGCAAAGAGTAAAGGGGTCCTTTCAGACAAATTTCAGTGCCAATCCAGGTTAACTTTACCTGCTTAGGAGAAGCCCTTTCAATGAGGTGATCTCAGCTTTCAATTCATTCACATTCTGAGATTCCAGAAGCCAATTTGTTGAAGAGGCAACCTAAAGAAACCAGAATAACTGGACTTAAGTTTCAAAGGTAAACAAAATATATTAAAATATATTTTCAACTGAATAAGCTATTGGCTGCGTAGTGTTATATAACTGGTATCTGGGGTGCCAAGTCTTATTACATAAATCATATTACATTTAAAAATTTTTATGCTGTTTATTCATTCGACTTTCCCCATTCTCAACGTTGAACGTGGGAGGTGCTGATCTACCTGTGGGTCTCTCTTACTAATGCTAATGTGACCCCAATTTGAAAAATATTGTTCTGTCCTCCGCCAGTTGGTGGTCATTGGTATCTAGCCAACCTACTGTTTCAATTTTCAGCACCACTGAATGTACATTTTCTCCCAGGAGATAAACAGAAACTATTCAAGCAGCTTGAATGGTTACATCTGTGACAAAATAGGTCCATATTTTGTGCTCTGGTAGAAAGCCAGCAGAAAGACGTAATCTGTGGTTCTCACACCTAGAAGAGTGCACTGGTGCAAGAAATGCCATGTTTTAATTCTTGCTAAAGGCCCTGGCTTTGTTTAAACAGACAGGTAGTGAGCCTACCTAGTTAGCGTACCACAAATGCCTCAGGTGTGCACAGCATGATCACAGTATAAACATTAATCGAACATAACAAAAATTCTGGGGAATTTGGATTTAATTGAAGTGATCTCCTTGACAGAAATTTAAAGCACACTGAAGAGCACTGGAAGTATACACATAAAATCCAAAACGACATTGAAGTGTAGTGCTAGTACAGTGCTGCATTATCAGAAACAATGAACAGTGGGATTTGTCTCTGTATTCCTTCTGGCATCTTACCATGCCTTTTCTTCCACATATTTTTATCACTTGTAGGTAAATCTGATCAAGCTTTTTTAACCTGTACAGAGTAGCACCTTATTATTTTCTACCTCTGAAGGTACTCGAATAAATATGATGGATATGTTATTTATTCTTCAAAGTAAAACGTTAAATCTCAGCACACTAAACAATATGTAACAGTGGAACATGAAGGAATTGGTTCATTACAGAATAAGGCTACTTATTGTAAGCGGCATTCAGCCATTGAAAAGAAGTGTTTGAACATGTCCCAAATGGTAATACTTCCCTCAAATATAGTTTCTTAACCAGGGCCATGGTTTCATAGACACCAGTATGAGGTTGTTGATTTGTTCACCAAGCTAGTAGGTTGGTTTGCAGATGTTTCTTCACCGTACTAGGTAACATCATCAGTGCACCTCCGATGAGCCACTGTCAGTCTGTCCTGCTTGTTGTTAATATGGGTCCGATCTGGTGTGGTGGTTGGCCTCATTTCTGGTTCTGCTTCGTAGTGTTTGGTATATGAGGTCTATTTCCACATGTTTGTTGATGGAGGTCCGGGTTGAGTACCAGGCCTCTAGGAATTCCCTTGTGTGTCTTTGGTTGGCTTATCCTAGTATGGTTACGTTGTCCCAGTTGAACTGGTGGCCTTCTTGTCCAAGTGTATGGAAATAAGTGATAGTTGGTCGTTTCCTTTGGAAGCTAATTGGTGCTCATGTACCCTGATAGCTAGTTTTCTCCCAGTCTGTCAGGTGTAGTATTTCTGGCAGTCCTTACATGGGATTTTATATATAACATTGGTCCTGTTAGTTGTGGGTATGGGATCCTATTATTCTTATTGTTAGTTGTCATAGTGTAGCTGTGGGTTTGTGTGCTACCATGATTCCTCGTGGTCAGAGTAGTCAGATGGTCCTCTCTGATACGTTCTTGATGTATGGCAAGGTGACTAGTGTATCCTGGCGTGCTGTGTCTTCCTGTTGGTGTCTGTTGAGTAAATACTGGCGGACTACGCTTTTTGGGTAGCCGTTGTTTTTGAAAACGGTTTTTTAAATAACAAGCAGGTCAGATCAACAATGTTTCATCAGAGGCGCACTGATGATGTTGCCTAGTATGGTGACTAAACGTCTGCAAACCAACCCACCAGCTCGGCAAACAAACCAACAACCTCATCCACAACCCGAGCTACAAGTCTTCTCAAAAACTTTAGACACCAGTATTTCACCCAAGTGGTAGTGCTCACGTTCATGTCTGGGCGAATGCGAGCAGGTCATCATCACACAGCAGCGTCACATTAAAGCCTGATCTCATCTGTTCTCTATCATTTACACAAAGAATTTATGTCAAAGTCAAAGAACAACAACTTGGGAATATGAAACCTACCAACTTTGAAAATTATTCATGAAAAACAACACACATGCTTTCTGGCAAAGTTTTTGGGGTATAATGCTGCATTGCTATCACACCAAATATTTAACTGAAAGCAATTTTATGCTAAGTTTACATATTAAATGGGCTACAGCTGAATAGTCCAAATTAATTCAGCCAATCCTGAGGACAGAGCAGTATGACAGACATGGATAATGACTATCTGAGTTGTTTTGCTGCTACTGGGCCAACGATCATTGGAAGGCACTTGATAGAAGTTGCAAACTCTTGCTATCAATTGTGTTATCCTGAAGCTGAAAATAACTTGTTTCTGGCTGATAATAGTTTTCGAATAATGGGGAAAGGTTTGTCATGAGTCAACTTCTGCAACCAAACATTGACAACGATAGCCACAGAAGAAAAAGAAAAACCAACTTGCATTTATGCCGCACATGTATCAATCTCAGAATGCCTCAAAGCACTTTCTAGCCAACGAAGTACTTTTTGAAACAGTCACTATTCTAATATGGGAAACATAGCAGGCAATCTGCACAAAGCAAACTCCCACAAACAAGATTGTTTGACAGTCTTATTTTGTCTTAGAGTGGTTTAAGTGAAATGACACACACAACTTGCTTTTTCTTTAACCTCTTGTTCTAAGAATTTTTGCAGAATTTACAAAAAAATTACCAAAAAAACCACTATGTTAAGAAAAGATACTCATATTAATCCCAACACTACTTCTGCATATTATTTTAGTTTGTAAAAAACCAAAGAGGGGAATCAGCACTTTTTTCAGTTTAAAAAAGGAATTAGGTCATAACGAGCAAACTTCAAATCAATTAGAACTAAACTGTAAAGAAAAAAAATATATAAAATAAAATATGGCAGGTGCTGAAAATTTGAAAATAAAATAAAATGCTGGAAATACTCAAGATGTCAGGCATTCCCTGGGGAGATAAAGACAGGGTTAACCTTACAGGTTCATGACCTTCTCTGGCAATTGCTCAAGAGATGTTGCTCTGACCTACTGAGGGCTGCCCTGCATTTTCGGCCTTGAAAGAGAGTGCTTTTTTAGTTAATAAGAATACCAAATACATCAGAATTTCTCATCACTAGTTTCATAGAATCTCCGATCCAAAGTCATTGTTCTCTTTATATCAGCAATTAAGGAAATGGATCTTTTTTAAGATTGAACCAATACTGAAGTTTGGAAATTGCAACCTAGGCTCAATGTCTTTGGGACAATTGGTTACTTAAGGCCAAGTCTATGAGACAGGTTTTGCTGTTAACAGAATTACTTGGGGGATAATACTAGTCCAGGTTACAATTGTACAAACTGTAGCACAGCATTATTGCATGTAAACAGTCAACTTTGCAAGTCTCGAGAAAGGTATAGACTTGTCATCAGTATGCCCAGGATATCTAAGCTACAGAATGAAATATTACACAAAATCTATGTTCGACATATAATGGAACAAAAACAAAGTTGCTGGAAAAGCTCAGCAGGTCTGGCAGCATTTGTGAAGGAAAAAACAGAGTTAGTGTTTCGTGTCCAGTGACCCTTCCTCAGAACAGTTTTTTCCTTCACAGATGCTACAAGACCTGCTGAGCTTTTCCAGCAACTTTGTTTTTGTTCCTGATTTACAGTATCCACAGTTCTTTCAGTTTTTATTTAGACGTACAATGGTTTTTCATGCTGAACGAAATGGGTTAGGAGAGTTTATATTTTTCAGTCTGATTCATGGAATCACGGAATTCCTACAGTGTTGAAGCAGGCCATTTGGCTCATCAAGTCCATACCAACCCTCCGAAGAGCATTACACCCAGACACCCCCCCCCATTCTATCCCCGTAACCCTGCATTTCCCATGGCCAATTCATCCAACCTGCACATCTTTGGACTGTGGGAGGAAAACGGAACATCTGGAGGAAACCCACACAGACAGTCACCTAAGGCTGGAATCGAACCTGGGTCCCTGTCATTGTGAGACAGCAGTGCTAACCACTCAGCCACTGTGCCCACCCCAATATAAATATGTTATGATACAGGTGGAACTTGAACCAGAAGCTTCTGGCCTAATAGTAGGGACACTGCCAGTGTTCTACAAGATCCTTCCATAACTCGACCGAACATAAACACGTCCGCACTGAGCAATTTGGGTGATCATAGCCATACGACTGGGGTTCACGATTTCTATGGATTCTACAGCTCAAAACATGAAGTTGTATTTAAATTACAGCTTTGGAACATCTGACTTTTTACATCAGACAAGAAAGTATTCGAGAGTCAGTATGAGTTTTTGGAAGGAGAGTGGGAGTTTTTAATCCAATCATCTAATACAGCACATATCAACAGAATTCAAGAGGAAAAATTGCAATATTTTGGTATTGATCAACATATTGCTGAACTATGTCTTTGAATGTGCGCGCACAGGTAATGCTGCCTCATAGGGCTGCACGGCTGCCAACTGTAATCACTTAAGTAATGTTAACAGCTTAACAGTCATAAACCCCTAAGCCTCAACGATGAGTGGTTTGTATAAGAAACATGTGTTGCTAATCACTCTTTGAGCACCTGGAAACAATTCTGCAGTTTTCCACACTGGCTTTGATATAAGGCCCTTATGTTTCCAACGTAAATTTGAAATTAATTCCGAGGGCTGTAATATGAGCTGCCTGTTGTGTTATTTCACTGCTTCATTAGAACCTTTGTTTCACACATGTTAAAGTTCGTACCTGGTCCAAGGTGGAATGTAACATCTGCCGATTTTCAACACACTCTTGTCATTTTATGTAGATAATAGTTCCTCCACCATTTACCAGGAGAAATATCTTATTCAAAGCATTAACCCCTGTGCCCTGCTTTTTGATCAGGCCAATTTCTGTCCAGTGCAGATGTTTTGTTAGAACTGCCTCTGACTCTTCAAATATATCAGTTTTACTGTAGTATTAGTAAAATGATCCTGCAGTGCCGAGAGTGGGCAGGCAAAATTTTACTGCCACTTGTGTGACTCTGCAATGAACCAAAACAAGCTTCCCCTCTCTGAGTGGAACTCTACACACTAGTCCTTTTAATACTTGTGTAATATTTAATATTGCAAAAGGAATCATTATTGTATGATCTTTCTTTTGAAATTTAAAGGTATCACCCAATAGAACACTCAAGCTCTTTTAGTGCCAAGTTAAAAAGTCAGCTTTGTACCAGTTCAAGATCTATTGTACTTGACGAATTATGCAAATAATGAGCAGGTGATAGACAAGTCTGAAATGATGCAAGTTTGGAACTTGGTAATGCACATCTCATTTTAGCAGTACACATCAATGCAAAGCTCTAATTTGGCTGTACTATTGATGGCAAAGCTAGCAGCGTTTACCACACAGTGCTGGTGAGAGGCACAGGAATTCTGGAAGACGTGCTCTGTTGCAAATGACTCAAAGTTGCACTGAGCCATTCTGTGCTCTCCAGAACTTTGTAACTACATTTTCTGGCCTCAACTTTAGAAGAGCTAACACTGAAAAGAACTTGGGCTATTAATATGTAAATAGTTTTGTTACAACATTTTATACCTGGTATTTCCAGGAGACAGGAAAATCTGGAGTCACTTTGCAAATAAGTAAAAGGTTTGGGCCAGTGAGGACACTACTACTGTAAATCATTTATTTTAAAAAGGCTATGGGTGGGGGATTTGACCTTTTAAACTGTTGAGACTTTTTAACATTATTGTTTTCTATAAAAATGTGTATACATTTATGAACTTTTAAAATGAATATCATTTAGCTTTTAAAAATGATGTAAACTTGTATGCATAATGTATAGAATAATTCTGCCTTAATCTTTTGTTCAAATTACTCTAATATGAATCAGTTTTGACAGATACTGCAGCAGTTCCCTTTTGAAGTTTCTTTGGGCATTCCTTCTATTTACTGCACCTTGAGCTCTGCTATTTTCACCTGTATTAATAATTTCTGCAGAGCCATAATAAAGCAAATTCACACAGTGAGGGAATCCTCGCTCCTTGTGGAGTTTCACCTGTACCAACAACTTGGTTAAGTTTTCAAGTTACTTAGATGTCAACTGTTAGTGGCATTAATACTTATTTGAACACAAACTCCAGGCCATAGAGTATAACTTCAGCATAAAAGAAACAGATGAATGCCTATGTCTGAAGTGGGATCTTTGAGGGAGGTTATGCTTGCATGCAGCTGGACAGTTGGAAGACTGGCAAGGAATCAATGATGACTTGCACCACAACTATATAATTTTTTTTTGTTTATATTCAGACCCCCAGTTTTTGGCTTCACTCATCGTTTCTTACTTTCATCACTCACAAGCTGGAGAGAAATGTGCAGATTTATAGGTTAACAGACTGTAGAAACACATCAGAGAACCTTTGATGCTTTCTGATGGTTTGAAAGGAACTGAATGAATCTTGTGCATGTTCAAGTCAGTAATAACATTAGTCTCATGAGGGTCTAAAGTTGATTAAGGCAAACATCACTGGAATAAACTTTGCATTTTAGAAGAATGTGTTAATTCTATATATACTTGCCCCAGTAAGCAGACATCATTTTTCTATGGCTGTTAAGTGTTAACAATTAGAGGTTTCCACTTCTCTTTCAAACCAAAATCAGGGAAGCACTTCAATTGTGAATGTTCAATAGATATAGCACAGAAATGTTAGATAGCTTTCTACAGTTACACTTCTTATTTGTTGAAGTTCCCTTCTAGGTCCTCACTGTTGAGGTATTTCAGTTCGGGAAAAAAAAAAGAGGCCATGAACTTTAATTCAACAATCTGCTTTGACAACAATGTGCATTTCTAAAGGTCTTTAATTTTTTTCATTCATTCATGGATGATGTGGGTGTCACTGGCCGTCCCAAATTGCCCAGAGGGCAGTGAAGGGCTGACCACATTGCTGTTGGTCCGGAGTCACATGTAGACTAGACCAGGAAAGGATGGCAGATTTCCTTCCTGAAAAGGGCACTAGTGAACAGGCTGGGTTTTTACATCAATTGAAATGATTGCCACTAGACTAGCTTTTAAATTCCAGATTTTAAAAATTAAATTTGAATTCCACCATCTGCCGTGGTGGAATTCAAACTCTGCTCCCCAGAACGTTAGTTGAGTGCTTGATTATTAGCCCAGCAACATTACCAGCACACAACCACTTCCACGAGAAGTATCTCAAAGCACTTCACAACAGTATAAGACAAAAGTTGATATGGAGCTGAACTGGGAGAGAGTAGGAGCTTTTTAGTTATTCATGCAGCTCAGAAAGCAGTTACAGTTTGACACTGAGGCTAAGAATTCATTCAACAGCTTCAGCTGATAGTGCGAATGGATACAATGCCATCAGGAGTGCATCTCTCAGGGCACAGGGTGGTGATGGCCTGACTCTGATGTCCATTGTCACAACTGGAGCAGTTTCTCATGTTCCAATTTTGGAGCAAGTGGCCACATCTTCCCAGCCTATCCTTGACCAGTTGCAGACTGACCAGATTTTCTATGTTAGACTATTTCCTGGACCCTC
This sequence comes from Rhincodon typus, assembly GCF_021869965.1. Classification (NCBI taxonomy): domain Eukaryota; kingdom Metazoa; phylum Chordata; class Chondrichthyes; order Orectolobiformes; family Rhincodontidae; genus Rhincodon; species Rhincodon typus. The sequence continues at coordinate 4,397,209 of NC_063362.1, forward strand.
ACTTGGATCAGTTACCAGGTTGTAGATGGTGATATGTGCAGTCAACTGGTGGCAAATCACTGATTTGGATTGTATTGTCACGTGTACTCAAGTATAGGAATAAAGGAGTACAGTGAAAAGTGTACAAAGTCACCATCCTCCAGCACAATCTCAGTATACAAAAGACAGAATTAAAAACAGAAGAAGTAGAAATAAAAGAAAGGGCCAAAAGAAAAGGAAACATCCATATCATTCCCCCCAACTCCTCCATGAATCCTCAGTGCCAGAAACACAAAGCGACAAACAAAATCCCTCAGTCTGCGAACACTCAGGTGCCCCGAGTCCCTGCACATCAGCACAACCAGAATGCCTCCACTGTCAGGTCGTGGCCCAGCCACGGCCTGCGGCCACCGCTGCTACTGTATCACCACTCGTTGGCGTCATCTTGCCTCCAGCAACGTGATCGTCGCCATGAGTCTGCGCTGGGCCAGTCTTGGCAATGCAGCGGCCGCTGAAGGAGTGGGTCCTGAATTGGGCTCAAACCTGATGCTAGGCCCGCCACACTGAAGCTGCCTGCGCCTCTTTTGGCTTACGTTGCTGCCGTTTCCTTGGACCGCCATTTCAGCAAAGGAATCTGCTGCTGCCAAGCCCTCGGGAAAGGGGCCGCACCCGCTGCTGCTCACAATCTGTGAAAGGGACCTACGCCACTGACAAAGGAAAAAAGGAAAAAAAGGAATAAAGAAGAAAAAAAAAGCAAAGGAGAGAGAGAGAGAGAGTAAAAAAAGACAGGGTCCAGACCCGAAACGTCAGCTTTCCTGCTCCTCTGATGCTGCTTGGCCTGCTGTGTTGATCCAGCTCCACACCCTGTTATCTCAGATGAAAGCAGACAGGCCCCAGGCCCGAACACTGCTACTCCACTGCCCTGAGGGGTTTGGGGCAGTTGTTAGTAGGATGTGGACTATGTCCCCACCACAGTATGTGATTTCAGACCAGCACGTGGCTTGTTCGTTCCTTTAAGTTCCTGTGTCAATTGGAGTGCTTCTCCAGCTCTTAGCTGGCAGTGTCTTTGAGAAGGATCCTTCCCTGTGGATTTCAGGAGATTCAGTATATGCTGTTGAAGGAACATACACAAGCTATGCTGGCCTAAACATCTCCAACATTCTCCTGACTTGTGGGAGTTGCATATTTATCATGTCCGTTTAGCAGCTCTTCAGCTAGCTTCAGTAACCCAAAAACTTAGTTACAGAGATAGTAGGAACTGCAGATGTTGGAGAATCTCAGATAACAAGGTTTTAGTGATATTGAATGAGGGATAAGTATTTGCCAGGACAATGGGCACAATTCTTCTGCTCTTCCAGGACACAGTGCTGCAAGATCTTTTGTGTACATCTGAGGAGCATTTTAACACTCACCCAAAGATGGCAACACTGCCAATTCACCAACCCTTCAATTATTACACTGGCACATCGGCCTGGATTTTTGTGTTGGAGTCTTGGGAATGAGACTCAGAGGAAGAATGTGTCTTGCTGAGTCACAGTTGACCATATTAGGCTAAAGGCATGTTTTCCTTCTGCTCCTAAAAGTGTGGCACACCTTAGGGTGAAGTTCTATAGGTTCTATAGCCTCCCCCCTGCTTGATCATGCAATAGTCACTGTGGCAGCCTGATGCTGAAAGTCAGCAGGATATTTCGGGATGGGTTGGATGGAGGGGGACATGAAGAGATAAAGAAAAATGTAGAAAAGGCACAACACAATAGACATGGACAATAACTTTTACTTCATCAACTGGTCTGGGCTTTGAACAACACAAATGCTAACATGAAGTAAATGATAGGGGTGATATCCAGTCTTGGCATTTCTTTTTCTCCCACTTAAGATAAAGATGCTCTAATTCAATGATATGGAAAGACATCCAGCTGATCATCTGATAAATGCAGTCTAGTTAAGCTATAACTGGACAGAGTTCCATGGTTTAAAGTTTAGATAATTCATCCTTACAAAATGTCAGCCCAATCTGTTATCCTCGTTTGATTAATTTCACTCGAGTTACACTCCCTCCTCAATTTCTTTTATTGATCAAAGGATAAACACTCTGCTTTGGAGGCTCTTGTGTCACAGTGGTAACGTCCCTATATCTGGACCAAGAGATTCGAATCCCAACTGCCCCAGAATTCTGTTACAACATTTCTAAACACATTGCTTAAGAATAACTACACTTTAACTGGAGTTCTCCATTTATTTGCTTTTTGTTTTGCTTCAGCTTTTGTGATCTATTTGTCCAGTATCAAGTTTACTATTCTTCCTATTTGCTTTTCCCTTCCTCCTTACAAATGCTATACCATTTGGGGAATAGTGGTGTTGACATAAAATAACTCACTGGCAGCAATTTTTTGTGCTGTTAGTGATTAGGTTGTAGAGGCAAGCTTGCTGGAACTAAACTCAGAGCAGAACTTCAGTAGTGCCCAAATAACTAAATAACTTCAATGATTCTTTCCAAATTTCTGTCTTGCACAAGCCAAAGGGAATGTTTTTGGTGTAATGACACAATTAATTTGCTAATTGTTTGCAAAGGGAAGAAAAGAAAGCTTCAAGGAAATCAAAGGGACACACACACAAAGTGACTGTAGTAATAGCTTATTAAATGTTGCAGTGCATCAACCAAGGCACTAGACATCCAAGGCATATGTTTCATATTAATGGGTTTCTTTGAAGAAGTTGATGGATTCCATGAAGTAGCTGGTGCTGCACCTCAATCTGGAGGTCACTGTTTAGTGATCTGAAGCAAATATTTGATACAGTCACAACCTTATAACCAACCCACAGCTCTGGAAGAAACAAACAGATTAAGATAACGGAAGTACAAGTTGGAAACTGGGTTCTTGTGGCACAATGGTAGTGTCCCTTCCTCTGAACTAGAAGGCCCTAGTTCAACTTTCACCTGCTTCAGTGATGTGTATTAACATCTCTGAACAGTTTGATTAAAACATATCTAACAAGTTGAAGATTACGTTCAATCAAGTTGTCCCCTCCCACCAGTTTCATGATCATTTTGCATATTACAGATACGTTTTACAATGATTTGCAGAGCAGACTTGAGGGACCACATAGCCTATTCCTACTCTGATTTCTTATGATTGACATCCCAAATTCACTTAGATACAAATGGGCATAGACCTTTTTTGAAATACAGTATTCTGACTTTGTCACGATAGTTACCTTGGTACCAGTCAGTTCTTGGGACAGCTCTTGTAACCTTTCTTGCTGCTGTTCCAGAAGCTCCTGCACTGTGGTCAGATTTGTTTGTAGTTGTGTCACTATGCAAGAAAAGAAATTAAACATTTTTTTCATTTGTATTAATTATAGTTCTCTCACTAACTGCTGCACTATGCTTTTGCATCACCAAACAAGTATTCTTCTTGTATCACCTACAACAACGGTTTAAAAGATTCAACATTCGTCTTTTCCTCACTCTACACATTTGGGGTTAAGATTTCCAGCCTATTTTTATTTTCACATATATCCCAGCAGGAAGATTAAATATTGATATAAGAATTCAGCAAATTAGCTGAACTACTAAAAGTGAACTATATTTACAAGGTATATAACAGGTGGACTTCTTCTGTACACCCTTCTATGACATAAGTCAGTAGGTAACCACTGAATTCAGGTGCAACCAGTAACCAATATTCCCTTGAACTCAAACATTAAGGCATGATTTGAAAATATTAGATTTTCTCTCTCATTATTTTACAACAATTGACAGTGGTAAAAGTTTAAGAAAATTATTTTTTAATATAAAGCACCATAAGAAATTAAATTAGAAAACATTTTAAACTAGAAACATAAGACTAATATCACAGGACTAATATCATCATTCCTGATTATTCACTAATTTTAAGTGATACAAATAGCTGACCAAAACCTATTAAGAACTGGATAACTGGTTAAAACAGAATTTGACACAGCAAGGTGACAACAGTAATATGCAGAACTCAAATTGACAATGATGCAATTGTGTGATGGTGACAATGATGACTAGAAAAAATGGTTTGAGGAATAATCATATTCCTTCCTTCCCTTTAAAAAGACATAACTAACCAATTTTCAGAAATTCCTATATTTTGTCTTAACAAAATTGGATGAAGTTTTCCGTCTGTTCAATGCTTCTTTAAAGGAGTGTTACCGATAAGATGGTCACTAATGTACAAATTGGCCAGTAGAAGGATTAAAAAGGGCACTGATCTTAGAACTTGCACCTAAAACCACTACACTTACAGCCCAGGTTGGGATTTTGTTTCATACCTTAGGCTTTTCAAATATATTGCATAACAATGGCAAGTAAGTTTGATCCAAATTTTATAAACACTTGCCAAATACAATTCGTATCTAATCACTCAGATTTGATCCTTACCTACTAAATTAATTGTTATGCTAACTTCTTCAAATAAAACTGCTGTCAGTCACATTTTTCAATTAATATTCTGCAACATGCACTACAGAAAAATATACTGCATAGGCTGTACAAAATATGGAATATTTTTAGAAGCTGATAAAACTGATTTTCTTTTATTGCCTTTAATTTTAGAAATGATTTAAATTCATGAAAGAACTGGACGGCACAGCAGATTAAAATCTGTCCTCATCATTTATGGGCCTGCTTTAAATCCAATTCAGACAAATAGGATACACATCTCTCCAACAGCTGCTTAGGGCCTTTGTGAAAGGAGCTTCTCAGGCAAGTTCCTAGTTGATAAGGGATCTTAACATGAGACTACATATTATTCGTCACTAACTGACACTAATTGGGCAATATCACTCAATGACCATTAAACGAGCATGAACAGAACCATGCTCATTCAACTAAGTGGCAATTCTTCAAAAATGTTTTGCAATAAATTCAGTGTATACATAAATCCTATAAAATAAATAGCAAGTGAATTATTTTAAGTCAGCTGTAGGATATTTAAACCAAACTTCGCCCTTGATTGTTCTTTTACCTTGTAATGTATTCAGTCATGTTAATGATGGTGTAATCTAGATTAATGCACACAAGGCCTCCTGCAGTGAAAGGCTATGGATTATCTAGATTAAGATATTGCAGAATGTTTTATGTAAAGCTTTATTCATAAAATGGGATTAATGAAATTTGATGAATGTTGGGGGATATGTTAAGATCTGGAGCTGGCAATATCCTCATTTGAAGAGGCTACAGGACAGCAAAATGATATGGTATCTAGAGCAGAATGTTTAAATCAGAATTATTTGCTCAAGACCTGCACTGATATAGTGTCCTTTATGTCGTAAAACACTCAAAATACTTCATAGTGGCGCAGGCATGAAGGGCTGAGTGGTCTGCTCCTGTGCTGTATCATTTGATGATGTTTGAAATGGTGAATTACAATGTAAATAAGGAGAAAGAGCCATTGGAGTTTATGTAGTACCTCTATTGTTTAATATTCCCAGATATCAGGCAGTGGAAGGATGGTGGGAAACAAAGAGATGGGTTTTGAGGAAACTTTTGATGGGTGGCAGGGTGAAGCAAGGTGAAGAGGTTAGGAAGAGAGTTCTAGAATGTGACCCCTCAATACTAAATACAGTGGAGTAGATTTCTCCTGAAATTCTGAAAACAGTGCTTCTACACATTGTCTATTCTTCCCAGAGTAATTAATTTACATATTCTGGAGAGAATCCCCTTTTGGTTTTTACAGATCACTAATGTCAGAATCTCGAGGCCCACAAGGAAGGTAAAGGTAAAGTCACCATCGTCCTAAAGTCACTGACCACCGCTGTTTGTGGAAATACCTCTTTATGCTTGTATTTAATCAGTACCTGGTAAAATAAAATTGATTTATTGTTGTCACGTGTACCTAAGTGTTATTTTGTGAGCAGGACAGGCAGAACATAACGTACAAGGACATACCGTGCTTAGACAGAGTGAGGCATACAAGGTTACAGCTGCACAGAAAGTGTACAAAGCAAGATCAACAATTATTTGAAATCAGAGAGATTCTTTCAGGAGCCAAATAACAGCAGGGAAGAAGCTGTTCTTGAACCTGTTTGTGTGTATGGGTTCAAGCTTCTGTATCTTATGCCTGACAGAAGTGCTTGTAAGAGAGTATTAAACAGCTTTAATTCAGTGAAGGAAATCCCTGATAATTGGGCTAAGTAAATACAATATAAGATCTGACTGACTTCGTTGGGCAATGCCAGTGTGACTAGCACCAACAGCATGAAAAAAGAAAGTGAAGCAGTCATAATGAGATATTATCACAAGGGTCTGAAGAAGTCAGCTCACATACTGGAATGCATCAAACGTAAAATCCTTAAAAGTACACAGTGGACATAAAAAGTTCAAGTTATTTGAATGGTTCCTTGTGGGGTATGTGAGGGTATAGAATGAAGAAGTAAATTTCCCCTGCTCACTTGAATCACAACTACTCTTGTAAACCTGATTTGCCACATGCCATTAAGAAGGGAACCAGCTTGGTGGAAATGAAATACATAACGATTAGAGAAACAAAACCAGTTGACTACAAAGCAAATAAACCTGAATACTATTTGGCAAAGCTCAGTATTATTTGTGTTCTCCATAATCCCCAAGATAGTCTTTTGTTTAGCAGTTTAAATAAAAAACTCCTACACTGACATTGAAAAGTTAACCTGTCTTGGTTAGATACAGAAAACAAGTATAGCAAAGACAAACTTCACTTGGTACCAAATACAGGCAGACTGAGTGCATTTCTTGGCAACAGGATAAATAGAATTACATATACCACTGGAGGGTAATAAATGAAGAATGCATTGTTTTAAATGTACTTGAGAAAATTACACCAGCAATACTGCTCTCCAACAAAAACACCATCAAGAAACTCAATGTAAAACAAAAGCATCACAATATTATACATAAACTATATATGAAATGAATTGCATAACAAAATGGTGGATTGAGCCAAGGATGGTCAAAAATGTAATGTTCTCATTTTAATTTAAAACAACAACCATTACTGTCAAAATAAAGCAGCAACCATAGAACTTATTTGACCAGGACAGAGATTTTCACTGCCAGTAAAATCACCCCATTACTTCAACTCTTGAGCGACATTGACAAATGAACAAAACAAATAATTTAAATAATTAAGAACCAGCCCAGTTTTGAATGAATGCTAAACTGAACAGTACTAGTACCTACACCTCATTTCCATCCTTTGCCTTCCTTCAGATTCATGATGTTTAAAAAATGAGCTAATATGTTAATGGAAAGTGCTTTGCTTTTGCTATCTAGTCCCAAACTTTCAGAAAAACTTTTATTGGTCAGTGCATTGAGTGTAGGAGTTGGGAAGTCATGTTGCGGCTGTACAGGACATTGGTTCGGCCACTGTTGGAGTATTGCGTGAGATTCTGGTCTCCCTCCTATGGGAAAGATGTTGTGAAACTAGAAAGGGTTTAGAAAAGATTTACAGAGGATATTGCCAGTGTTGGAGGGTTTGACCTGTAGGAAGATACTGAAAAGGCTGGGGCTATTTTCCCTGGGGTGTTGGAGGCTGAGAGGTGACCTTATAGAGGTTTATAAAATCATGAGGGGCATGGATAGGGTAAATAGGCAAGGTCTTTTCCCAGGGGTGGGGGGAGTCCAAAACTAGATGGCATAGGTTTAAGATGAGAGGGGAAAGATTTAAAAGGGATCTAAGGGGCAACTTTTTCATGCAGAAGGTGGTGCATATATGGAAGGAGCTGCCAGAGGAAGTGGTGGAGGTGGGCACGATTACAACATTTAAAAGGCATCTGGATGGATATATGAATTGGAAGGGTTTAAAAGGGATATGGGCCACATGCTGGGAAATGGGGCTAGATTTACATAGGATATCTGGTCGGCATGGACGGGTTGGGCCGAAGGGTCTGTGTCCATGTTGTACAGCTCTATTGCTCCAATATCCACAAACAAACAATTTTTTTGAACTTTTAAGTACATGTCTGATCAAAGCACTACATTTTGGTATGGCAAACATTCACTCCAAATCTAAGCACAATATCTAAATACAAAATTCTGGACCTGTGTTAAACTAGTCCCTGTATGTTATGAACTTGTGGTTAATCCTTTTGAAAATTGGGCATAAACACACTTTAAAATGACCATGGCAAGTCAAGTGTCCTTTGACATTTTAATGTTTAGGTAGTCCTATATCCCAAGCAAATACCTAATTAAATATAGACATTCACAGTCATCCAGGGAATTCATATATCCCCCATTTTCTAAAACAAAATGTTGAAAGATAAATTCAGGAACTATAGAATTCCAGCTGGTCTACATATGTTTTCACCCTGCAGAAAAGGAAACAGTGAAGCTCTATGTGTGTTGTGAACAAGAGTGAATCCTATCAACCTTACATTGCATTATGATAGTTTCTCATGTGAACTAGAATGGCATCTCAGTGTTAACACAGGATTATGACAATTAGCATAAGTAGGACTCCTGTTTGGAAAAAAGGTTTTTAAACTTGTGAAGTCACATGAAGAAAAAAATCAACTTGTACTGAACAAGAGCAAACCAGACCCAAAACGTTAACTCTGTTTCTCGCTGTGAGACTTGCTGAGTTTCTCCAGCATTCTCGTTTTTGTTTCAGATTTTCAGCATCCACGTATTTTGCCTTTAAATGAGATAGAAACTGTTTGGCAGACAGAGTTCCATTGAGAGCCATCAAACTAGCTGTAAGTCATCCAAGCAACCAAGGTAATACACAATAATACTTTGAAATGGAAGTTAGTAACAGACAGAAATATTTTCCCTAACCTGTGTCAACTTTTCAGTTCCTCTGGGAACTGACCTCTTGACAAATCAATTGTAAGAAATCTCACTGCTTGTTTCTGCTTACTCGGAGTTCTTCACTTAACCAAGACCATCATTTCTACTTCAAAGCACCAATGTTATCTAAGAAACTACAGTCCTGCCACAATTTGTATCTTTACCTGTATCTAACTTTTGCATGCGAGGGACCAATGAACGCAACTGGGTGTTATTTTTGGAGTTAAGTGGGTGAATATAAACTTTCTTTAATTTAAAACTCCAAAACAGTTTCCTCCTGGACGCAAGAAAATGCATACCATGACGACCAGGGGCAGTGTGACGATACTACAGTTTTAAGAGGTGTATTTAGTCCTTTTAGTTTATAAGAGAGGTTGAGACAGAGTTGGCAAGCGGTCCACTTCAAATCAATAAAGTAAACAGCTTGTGAGGCCTTGGGGTTTTTCCTGAGATGTTGAAACAATAGAAGCAGCCTGAATGGGTCAAACTCCCATGGAACTAGGATTTTTAGTTTAGCTTTCAATAGCTGTTGGGATGGAGAAAGCTGCTACATCTCTCTTTCTCGTTGCTTCAGCTAAAAGCTTGGGTTCTCTTCCTGCTGCTAAAATTGCAAGTGCGACAGCCTACTTTGCTTCATAGAATCATAGAATCCCTAGAGTGTGGACACAGGCCCTTTGACCCAACAAGTCCACACCAACTCATCCCCCACCTAAGCTCCACATCCCTGAACACTATGGGCAAATTTTTTTTTTTAGCATGGCCAATCCACCTAACCTGCACATCTACGGACTGTGGGAGGAAACCGGAGCACCCGGAGGAAACACACACAGACACAGGGAGAACGTGCAAACTCCACACAGACAGTCGCCTGAGGGTAGAATTGAACCTGGGTCCCTATGAGCCACCATGTCGCCCTTGAAGACAGGGAACAAATTCCCTTCTTATTTGCCTTAAGTGCCCAAACATAGTTGGCAGGATTCGAACCTTCGCAGGGAAGCTCCCTGGATTTCAAGTTCATCACCTTAACTACTCGGCCACAACTACTTACTTTGCTCTTGACAAGAGCGTGCTTATGGATGTTACTATATTGAAACAGTTAATGAGTAGTTCATTATTTTGTTAAGTATTTCAATTGTTATATCTTTATTATTATTTTGTTTGCATTTTAACTATAGTGTAGAAATAAAGTGTGTTTTGTTTCAAGCCTGATAGTTTGACCAATTAAATTGCATCCAAAATACACCTGGCACTTGCCTTTAAAGCAATAAAAGGAAGACATACATTTTGGCTGTCATAGAATGCTGACCAGTTATACACTTTATATGTTCAACACATAAACACACATATTCCTAAGTCATCAAAATTTACATGGTTAAAACTCCGATTTGAAACAGAATAGCTTCAAGCTTTTTTGTTTGGCAGCTTTCTGATTGGAATTTTTTCTTCAATGACAGATTTTTCCATTCATCATTGGCAACTAATATTTCATAATCGAGTTGTTAATATTTTGTTTCACCTTTAACCTCATATATTCCTTTACAGGATCAACATGTTGTAAGGGTCAATGGAAATTTCCACTGTCACTGATGCACAAAGTATGCCTTTAAATTAGCATCAACTTTGCATACGAGAAAGTGCAATCCTGAAATATATGTGGTGACTGGGATGCATAAACTGTCCACATTTCCAACAATACAATGTTACAAAGCTTAAATGCTGTCAATAACCTCACAAATTTCACAGATGGTTTAGAGGAAATTTAAAACTGTCTGTCTATTTTGTCTTCTGACCTGATACCTCTCCCCCAGACAGCAACTCATGCTGGGACATAGTTCTAGATACTGGATACCGTCCACATCCCACGTGAACCTCAATAATAAATGTTGACAATGTGTTTAATTGCCACCATGCTCTTACCAGCATGCAAATCACGTTTATAGATTAACCCTTTCTAAAATTTTGCTCTTTGCCAGCAAGGTGGTCACCCAAGGCAAGCAATACCATCTAAGATATAATGTAAGTCGAGACTGGTTATCAAACCAAGTTTTTACTATGGTTTGACCAGTGAATACATAAAGTAGATGTAACACAATAATTGTTGGTCAAATTCTCCTTTCCCTGGTTCTGGGGAATCCTATTTTACAGGATGTTCCCGTATTATCATGTTACATAGTTGCACATGGTTTTCTGGCAGTTTGTCACACCCATCAAGTCACCTGAAGCAAGACAGCATGAGGAAGGGAGAACAATCCACTTAGGGAGGCAGAAACGTGGAACATGTCCATCAGTGATGCTCCCAAACATCTGGCTGTCAAAAAAAATGAGGGAACTATTTACCAACCCAATCTATCAGCCAGGGACAAGTGATGGAAAAGAGGAGAATGTAAATATAAGGTGAATAGAAAAGGAGGTGGCGGTGGGGATGTCATAGCAGAAGTTACAAAAGTACAAGAAACTGCTAAAAAAAATTAAAATACAAGCTGAAATATATTAAATACAAGCTAAATATTTCTTGGTAAATTAGTTGAGCGTTTCAGTAACTAAAGCTTCATTGAAATCACTCAATAAATCCTGTTAATAAAGACATATTTTAAGAGTTGATTTTGTGGTCTACATCATTAAAACATATTTGAATTCTATATTCATCTCGTTGTGGTAATTAAGTCATTAATCACAAATACATAAAGAGAGTGCTGCCACTATTTTTGTTTTCAAGAGGAATCTGCTGATTTGAGATGACAGGAGGTTGCTTATGAAGCTTGGTCCACATTTAACAATTTCTTTTGAAGTTCGAGAGATTACATCCGTGTTTAAATACGGAGACACACATGAAAATATAGTTCCCAGCATGCGACAATTTAATGACAATTACCAATTTGCCCACAGCTTGCTAAAATCCAGATGGCTGGCAAAACAAACAGCCTAGCACTTCATGGATTAAAACAAAAATATGGTCTGTTTCATTCTTTGAACATAATTCAATCCCCAACCATTGGGCAGCCAGCCATACCTTCATCCACCTACACTCAAAATTCTGGATAGCTCCCTCTCCAAGCCTCATTCCAACTCCATCCTTCTCAATTCTTCCCTATCTCCACTTTTAAGACTCTCCATAAAACCTCCATCTCATGGAGATTTCAACTACGTCTCCTAAAGCATCCTTCACTGACTTGATGTCGATTTTTGTCTGATAGCATGACTGTGAAGGGCCAAGGGACATTTTCCTTGATGATACGTGCTGGATGAACACAAGTTGTTGTTGTTGCATGAACGAGAGGAACAGCTGGGAACACTTCGCAAAGAAACTGTTCTAGCCACTGTAATAACCTCAAATGTATTTGAAAAGACATTTACCATATTACCACACAGAAAGTAGTCCCACTGTTTGGAATCATACAGCAATTGTTAACATAAAATCCTTCACTGCCCACTGTGCTCACAAAAACAAAGAGGAAAGTTTCTGCCCATTAAAGATAAATCTTCAGAGATGTTCCTTTGTAGGTTGGCCTAGTGGTGACGATGATAATTGTGCTCATTCTGGCCCTTGCTTTTTCGATCCTCCTCCACTCTACTCTCAAGGTGTTAAACTTAAGATGAACTCTCACCTACAAAAGCAGCACACAAAAAGCTTTCATGAAAAATAAAACATCTCTGCAAAGCATGGTATATCTGGAGACTACTGAAATCTGTTCATAGGTATTTCAAAATGAAAACTGTCTATTACGGAAATATATCTTTTAAAAAAAAAAAAAATTGCTTTAAGCTGATCATTTACATTATATATTCATCTGGATCAGAAAACTGGAAAAAAGATAAATTGGCCACTTTTCTGTTAATTACCATTATCAAAACAGTACAATTAAAAAAGGTTAAATATTTAATTAAATACATTGGTTTTGTGTGGGATCATTATTCCCAAATGATAGTATTCACAATCTGTACTCAACCAAATTAATATTGTTATTTTAAAATACTTATTTTAGCTCATCAGAAAATGGAGACTCTTGAACAGTTTGGCTACAAATAGATTTATAGCATGAACCTCAATATTTAACAAAGGTCACATTGTAATTGAAGATGTATGATATTTATATTAACATAATTTATTTTAGAGTTTGGATTTTGCATGTTGGTTTTCATCTGTGTATTTAGGGGTTTAATGATTAACTTGTCAGTATCATTATTTTTTAAAAACCAGTATGAGTGCGCGCTCCCGGAGTGCTGATGAAAATTTCTTTGCATTGCGAGAGGTTTTCAGGCAGACAGTGTAAACATTGAACAGCATTAGTGTACTTTCAGTTAAAAGGATCAGGAGTTGATTGTTTTGTTTGTTTATGAGAATGTGCATTGTTTGGAAAGCTTTTGGTTTCAATTTGCAGAAGTCCTGGTTGAAGGTGAAAATAGATGTTAAAAAACAGTTCTCCCAGAGAAAGGAATTAATTCAGGGAAGTTAGAAATGGGTTATCTCAGTCTAAGGGTTTTAGTTGGAAAGTTAAGAGACAAGAAATGGTTAGTTAGGACCCTGAAGTAGATATTTGAAGTTGAAAAGGTTGAAGATCAGTTGTGTGAGTACTGAAGGAAGAGGCTATCAAATTCTAAAGATCAAGAAATGAAAGCAGCAGTTAAGTTAAACATATAGATGTAATAGAGAAGGGAATTTTCTCTGGTATGAGCATACTGTAAAGGGATGCTGTTGGCATAGATGGAATATTGTATTTTTACTGTGTTTTGAAATCTTTCAAATTGTGACATACATTAAAAAATTGGTTTATCCATTTTATCTTCTTTTGCATAAGAAACTGGTTTTATTTTTAAAACAAGATCTGCAGCATTGTGTGCTTCTGGTTCAGTGCAAGACCATTCTCATTAAATAAAAAAAGAATCTAACAAGCTAGTTTTCAGTTGAGGAAGTGACTTGTCCAGTAATAACAACAACCGAGATCAAAACAATATCCATTTCAAGTGTGACAAATGTTACAAAGATGCTTTACATTCATTATTGAACATTGCAGAAATGGATTTTTTTTCAAGTTTTGTGGACATATATGTGATTTCTTCAAAAGAGTTCATTGAAAATTTGTTGAGGACACTGGAGATTTTATTTTATTAAAGTTTCCTAGAAATCTGATGTCTCTGATGTCTGATGGCAATTGGGTTTTTTGCTCTGGATCTGGCTGGTTTTGAACAGTAACTGGCTTGGAGGGGTTCTTGTTTTATCAAGGTATTTTGGAAGGAAATCTGCAAACAACAAGCTGAGTTGGAGGAAAAATTGCTATCAACAAGTTGTCCAGCAGAGCCTTCTCATTCTGAAAAGAAAACCTTCTACATCAGGTTCAGGGTGGAACCTATCAGTTCATTTGAAAGAACGATTCAAGGTCATAGCAAGTTTCTATTTGTGAGTAAGCTGTGTCAACAGGACTTTGGACAGAATTGTGCGATTAGTGGCTTGATCTTCTTTGCCAGAAAATCAAAACAACAGACTCCAGAACATTCTACACTTTACCCTTTTGCCCTTTAAAAAAATTCATTAGTCGGAGTATTTGTTTTCAGAATGCTTCTGCTGAGAAAAGTGTTTGCTTTCTCTTTTCCTGAAGAGAGAGAATGTATGTCTGTGTGTTTTTCGGAGATATTTATAAGGATAAACATTTATACTTCTCCATTACTAACTGTACATATTAGTTATTGCACCTTTACCGAATAAGTTTTGATTGATAAGAAACCCATAATTCTGTTTTTTAGAAAACTTCATTGATACATCTTTCTGTTTAAACCCTGATACAGATAAGGTATTTAATGGAGGCAATGGCCTGGTGGTATTCTCGCCGGACTGTTAATCCAGAGACCTGGATAACGTTCTGGGGACCAAAGTTCAGATCCCGCCACAGCAGATGGTGAAATTTGAATTCAATAGAATATCTGGAATTAATAATCTAATGATGACCGTGAATCCACTGCTGATTGTTGGAAAAACCAACCTGGTTCACTAATGTCCTTTAGGGAAGGAAACTGCCATCTTTACCTAGTCTGGCCTACATGTGACTCCAGACCCACAGCAATGTGGTTGGCTCTGAACTGTCCTCTGGGCAATAAATGTCTTCATCCCGTTAATGAATAAAGAAAAAGAAATTGATCATCTTGGTGACCAGAAAAACTATTTTTACTTTAATTGCAGCCCAGGAACTACAGCAATGGTGTACTCATCCAATCTTGGTCATAACACCAGCTATAACCAAGAATTTCAGTGATATTGATACATGGTTAAATGAACTATACTAGGTCAAAAAAAGATAAGAGAAATGTGTTAACTTTTTACTTTTGGTAGAGCACAAGCAACAATAATGCCTTAATACCAGCATAAGGTCGGATATGTAACATGGTCTGTTTACCAGCCCATGTATTTGCCAAGGTCTTAAGTGGTGCCTAAGTCTTGAAAGGGACAATGTCCCAGTGCAGTTTTCCCATCCAGATTCTGACCCATGCATTTGTAACTGGAGCTAAAAAGAGGCAAGGTTTAATCAAAATAAGAAACATTCATATCCACATGCACATCCATGTACAAAACGCACTTTTCTATCTTTTTCTTCCATTGAAGTATATCAGTAAAAACAATACAAAATAACTGATACCAAATGGATTCCTCAGTCTCTTTCGATCAAGGAAATTACTGGCAGAATTTTAGGTAGATTCCATTGGCTGATCAATGAAGTAAAATTTACAAAATTCTGAATCACAAGTCAAAGTAAGCTTTACTTAAAACCCCAAACTGCATTAAAGTATGCTTTTTCTTATTGATAATAACCACAGATGGAATTGAACCCACTGTTGAATAAACACCTACGATTTCAATTTTAGCAAGTGCTTAAAAATCGGTTTAGTCCAGAAAATACAAAAGAGTCTATAATTCCTTCATTAGCGCTGACGTTTAGCCTTTAACACACAAGTGCTGTACAAAAATTTTTTGTTTTTTGACCAGTGGCAACATAATGGGCTGAATGGCCTTTTGCCACGCTGTATATCTCTATGACTAAAATATATTTCATGGTTTCTACACCACAGAACTTACAGTCTGAATTAGCAACTGCTGTCATCTTTCATTCAGAGAATGATAGAGGATATTTTTAAACTGATAAAACTCTAAAACAGAATACCTAAATTGTCATCAGTAAAAAGAAAGAAATGCCAATGACCCTTTGTACCTTAATTTTTCTTGTAGGATGCTTTCATTACCATAAGTAAATTATTTTAGTTATCAGTCTAGAACCAATATTTCTGGACGCTCCCATTTATACTAAGCCCTGAATGCAGTTTCTAGCATTCAAAGCAGCTAGCATAGTTTGTGCAACCACCCCGACTACACGAACGGACAAAAACAGGAAGGGTGAGGGGTGTAAGGGGGGTTGGGCAATCTGCGCTACAAGCTCATTTACGTTATTTCCTATGGTGCGTGCATTTAAGTACAACACCCTCAAGCCTGCATTGACTGCTCCCTTTCTCATTGTTTGTCCCTTATCTGCTGTGCCTGAAGTTAGATTCCTGACTCTTACCAGACTCTGTCTTATAACTCTGGAAACTTTACTAATCTCTGCTGAGCCCGCCCCACCACCTTTAACTTTATTTCATGCAATTAAACCCATCTCCCCAGGCTTTAGTTTAAAGCCCTAGATCTGCTCTGCTCAGGACCATAAGAAACCACAGAAAGGTGTGTGCACAGCTCAGACCATCAGGGAAGCCAACCTCCCATCCAGGCACTCCAACTACACTTCTCATTGCTGCAGAAAGGCTGCCAAGATCATGAAAGACACCTCCCACTCTGGTAATACTCTCTTCCAACTTCTCCCGTCAGGCAGAAGATACAAAAAGTTGAACACACACATAAACACGTTCAAGAACAGCTTCTTCCCTGCTGAATGGACCTCTCTAATTTCAAATCTAATGTTGATCTTGCTTTTGTGCATCTTCTGTGTAGCCGTAAACCTTGTATGCCTCATTCTGTCTAAACACCCCAATATCTGTATATCCTTGTTTGTTACGATCTGCCTGTACTGCTAGCAAATCAAAACTTTTCACTGTACTTAGGTACGTGACAACAATAAATCAAATCAAAACAAATTATGCAATTCGCCAGGACTCTCATCGCTGCATGATTCAGGTGGAGCTCGTCCCTTTGGAACAGCTCCCTCCTTCTAATGCCAATGTCCCATGAATTTGAACCCGTTTCCCCAAACCAATCTCTACCTATTTAATCTTGTTGACCCTGTGTCAATTACCTCGTGGCTCAGGTAGTAATCCAGAGATTATCATTTTGGTTCTTCTTCCTAATTTAGCTCCTAGTTGCTCATATTCCCTCAGCAGATCTTCTTCCTCTTTTTATCTATATCATTGGCACCTACGTGGACCACAACAACTGGATCTTTCCCCACCTACACCAAGTTCCTCTGCTGCCCAGATGAGATAGCCTGAACCCAGGCAGGCATACGACCTTCAGGCCTCTTGATCCTGGCCACAGAGTACAGTGTGTGTTCCCCTGCTTACACTATCCCTGGTTACAACTTACATTTCTCTTTTCTTCCCACTCTTGAATGGCTCCCTTTACCATGGTGCTATGGTCAGTTTGCTCGTCCTCCCTACAGCCCCTGCTCTCATCCACACAGGGAGCAAGAATCTCAAACCGGTTAGGCAAGCTCAGGGGCTAAGGGTCCCTCAGCGCTACCTCCTGGATCCTTCTACCTGTCTTGCTCATCAACTCCGAGCTGGAGTTCCTCATACAACCAACACTTGCTACAGATATGGTCATTATGAACCACAATGGGGTCCACCAGCTTAAACATCGCCTAGCCCTGATGTTTATTTTATTGAGTTAGTTCTTAGTTTGACTTTTTAAAAATTTCTGACTGGTCCGGAAATCAGGTAATTTGCTGCTGAATGGTGAGATTCTGATGTCACCACTTAAGGTTTGAGAGGAAAATCTCAAAAAATTTTCTTGATGTCAAAATTCGGATCTTTTCATTCCCTTTCTCTAAACCTTTCTTGCTGATGCCATATCAGGACTTCCACTCCTAGACTTTTTTGAGGACTAGTTTGGAAATCGTTTTTTTTTTTTAAGAAATAAAACTTTATAAGATTTTTTTTTTTTTTTAGAAGATTTATGGCAGTGAAGGAGGCCATATGGCCCACTGTGTCCATGCTGGCTCTTTGTAAAAGTAAATTCTAATGCCCTGCAATATTCCCATAACCCTGTATCATTCTCCGGTTTACCAGCTTTTCTGAAAAAAGATACAATGCCTCTTTATATCTTAATGACTAGAGGTGTGGCTGGTTCTGGAGCACAAGTTTTCTGTATTTTGCTGGAAAGTTATCAAGGCCCAAAGACTTTGCAGTATCCAGTACCTCCAGCCATTTCTTGATATCACATGGAGTGAATCGAATTGGTCAAAGACTTATAGCTGTGATGATGATAGAAAGCACAGGAGGAGGCGAGGATGAACAATCCACTCAGTACCTCTGGCTGCAGATGGATACAAATACTTCAGTCTTCAAGGAATGTGAAGACTTCCCCAAGGGAGGAGGAGTCATGGGTTCCTTTGAAGAGCAGGATGATGATATGATGGGTAAGAGAGAGAAGATTGCCTCAGGCATAGGAACAATTAATAGTATTAATTGACAGGGGAACCAGAAAGGTTAGATGGATGGACAGAGGTTTGGAAGAATAGGGTCAAGGGAGCAGAAGAGAGGTCTGAGAGAGCAGGTGAGCTCAGTGAGATCATTCCATCATATAATAATTGTCACAGTGAAGGAACGAGGAAAGATGGGAGAGAAACCAGAGAAAGATGTGAGTTCTAAGCTGAGGAGGTGATCTTTAGAGGGTGTTTGGTTTGTGGGCTAAGAAAAGTTCATAGGCTCCTCACATTTGGAAGTCAGGGTGATGAAGGTGAGCTGGGGGGTTCAGAAGGTGGATTGTACGGGTAGAGAGAAACTAGGGTTATCTTTGGTTTAAAAGGATGATCCTGGAATAGTGACAGGTTTTGGCCAAGGACAGCAGATCGCACTGATAAGCCTAGAAGAATGATTCTGCATTTTCCTTTCAATTTATTTCATAACATTCAGGGTTATAAGATATAACCTTTCATATTCTGAAATATTAACACATTTCAATAAGGAACTGGTGTGCAGAAATGCACAAATCTAAAACAAACCTTAAAAATAAAATTTTAAAAAAGCCTCAATCACCAACTTTTATTTTAAAGCATTCATCTAAAACTTTCAGAAATCACATGCTTAATTATTATGCTGCAGGTGTACAAATTACTTTTTAAGAAACATTCAATTCCCACTTAAAAGTTAGGTTTTTAAAATTTAAATTAAATTTATTTAAAATTAATTTAAGTTAAATTTTAAATTTAAATTATCACATTATGCCATACCTGGCTGAGCATGTTTTGCAGTGTAACAGAGTGCAATCAGGTCATTCCCCTTCACTATCAAACTTCACCATATGAACTTTTCGAAAATCCCCAATGAGTTCTGTGGTGCTTCTGAATAAGGTCACATATACCATTGTAGACACACACAGAGCAATGTGAAAATCCCGTATTTATTAATTTGGAAACGTCAGTCAAGATTTGTTGTAATAATAGAGAGGAGTGTGTGGTGGGTGGAGACAGGGGATTTACAGGGCCCAGTCCTCGCAGTTCATCAAAAGGTGCTACCTAACTGTAGTACTGCCATCGAGACTTCTTGCACTATGTTCTATTACTCATAAAAGACAACAGGAACAGTTACTCTTTTTATTTCAATGACTTCACTAGTGTCCCTTAGGGAAGAAAACTGCTGTCCTTACCCAGTCTGATCTACATGCGACTCCAGATCCATAGCAATATGGATGACTCTTAACTGCCCTCTGGATGGGTAATAAATACTGGTCTAGGCAGCAATGCCTGCATCCCATTAATGAATAAAAAAAAAGGATTATATCCTATTTAAAAAGAAAACTTTAATATATTCTGAACAAAATATGGCAGAAAGTTGCAACCTAAACATACACATGAACTTCCAAAATTATTTTGACATGTGGTGGGTGTGTGGAATGCGCCGCCGGCAGTGGTAGTGGAGTCAGATACTTTAGAGACTTTTAAGTAACTCTTGGATAGGCACATGGAGAATAGTAAAATGTAGGGTATGCAGGGTAAATTGATCTTAGTAGGATAATAGGTTGGAACAACATCGTGGGCCGAAGGGCCTGTACTATGTTGTACTGTTCTATGTTCATTTATAGAGGACTCCAGTTTGGTAGTCTAATTGAACAAGAATTTTGAAATTGATTTGTAATTAGCACTTGGAAGCTTAGAACTGAAAAAGAAAACGTTATGACTTGTCCTAAAACTGCTGGTTTGAATCACATAAGCAAAATACTCTATGTCATAAATATGAAGTTTGCAAGATTATAATGTTTTGAAATGGTCTACTTTCAGATAAAATGGAGGAATGAAGAGGGTCATGTGACCTGTTCCGAATTCTGGCGAACAAGCAGCTTGATGGCTTGGTTGTAAAAAGTTAAATAGGGGGTACAGATTGTTATACTGGGAGGAAGGTGCAGGATACTTACCCTATAAACATTGACCAGAGCAACTTTGTCAACGACAGAGCGGCTCTCGGGTCTCCAGATCGCCCTGGGGGGTGGTAGGACTGTCAGGTTGGGTGGTGCGGGGTGGTGCGGGGTGGTGCGGGGTGGGGTGGGGTGGTGCGGGCAGGGCAGGGCCTATTTCCACCTTGATGCAAATGTTCATGTGGCTCACATTGCCATGATGATGGACTTTGAAAGTTGTAGAGTCCATAGGAAAGTACTGTATGATCAGGTTGCAGGATTTTTCCAACATATGACTAAACCGGACAGAGACAGGTCAGTCCACAAGGAACTGAAAGCTTGAGGAAGTAGAAGTGCAAGAGATAAAGACAGCCAGTTTCTCTTGCCACCTTGCAGAATGTGGGTGAGAGCTCATGCTCGGGAAGAGATTGGGATCATGAGATTTTAAACAAGGTTTGAAGATTCGCCTAGCTTTGGCTAGAGGGAGGGATCTCCAAGGTAAATCTCAATTTGAGGTCAGTTCAGAGATGAGATGTTACTCATCTGGAAAAGAAGAAAGGAAAATGGAAGCTGGTTGTCAGGATTTGAAAACAGCTTTGGATTTTTTTTGAAGAATGAAATGTCCATTAAAGGGAGAGAGTAAAGCACAACCATTAAGGACGATTATTGATCATTTTAAAAAGTTAAAGGGGTTCTTTTCTAAAGCTTAGAGTTTATGTTTCCTACTGAATTGGCTTAGACAATGGTGGTTTTAATTTATTACAGTGTACACCTTGAAACTTTCAATTTATTGTGTGCTCCTTCCAGTTACTGGAAATTTAAGTATATTTTTGAAAGTTATAGGTCTCTACATGGTGGCAGCGCTAACTAAATTTAACTCTGCCATTCAATTGTGACTTGAATCCTACATTAGTGTTTTTTACATTGAAGTAATAATACACATAATATTGACTAATAGACTGTGGTAACTCAAACAATTTTTTTTTTAATGTGCACATTACTTTAGAAAACTGCCACAACATCCCTAAAACAAACTATTTCTCTTGTCAATTTTAGTTTCCCTGGCAGAGTCAGTAAGACTGAAGTGACAAAACTAACAATAATTATGGTTCACTCCAAGTCGTGTGCTGTCTGACTGAGCAAAACTTTCAAGATGAATCAGTTTCACCAGGGAGACTGTCATTTTTCCTACTGAACGTCACTGCAGCTTTGCAGAATTTTTCTGCTGTGTCTTTTAAAGGGAGCTACATATATTTGCATTTCATTCATACGGGAATAAAATTACCAGTGCACACATGCATGAAAATTGTGCTCAAAAATGTGCAATAGCTATAATAGTACAGAGTACGTTTTCCTGAGGAAATCTCCTTTTGTCTCAAATGCCAGGACCAATATCCTGAGCAGCACACTAATCATTATTAAGATAACTAGATTGCTTCAACAAAGCCCAGAACGTACCCAAGTAGTGCCATTTCGACCAACTTCACACACTAGCATAGAGAGGATAAATAAGGCTTCTTTTAAGTTTTCAGAGATACCTAGCATTTTGAACTCATGTAAAAAAAGTTGTGGTGATGGCTGTCAACTCATAATAACACTGACTCTCTTTAAAAAGTAAGATTCAAGTCTCCACATTGGAGTGGAAATCTTCTGTATTCTTAACATCAAACCAATAGGATTGTGGCATCGATTAATAGAGATAAGATCTATTTTGAATTTCAGTAATACTGAATTTAATTTCATTTCTAAAAAAAGACAAGAGATTAATGACACGTTACATAATTTCCAAGTTTCTTATCATCCGTTCAAGGTCACAGGCATCCCTAATGACTGTTACAATGCACCAGATTTGATCAGAAGAAACATTTGTCATGAGACTGGACTTTTCCTGGTTTATCACTGGTCTTTTTTTAAACTACAGCCTAACTATATTTCAGAAGCTGTTATGTGGTTTTCCTGGTTATTTTCAAGGATGGTAACTTTGAAGTGAAATCCAATTGACTCAGAGGTTTAATATTAACATTTTGGATCTTTGAACATGCACAGCAAGCCGAAAGGCACGTGCAAGTTTGAGGAATCGCTGACAAATATTCTCCTCCAGTTTGTTTTGGCTTGTTATACTTCCCTAACATTACCAACACACTAATTGATCTGTCTCTCAGAACCAGATTATTACAGAGGCAGGAAGATTCCACAGACCACGAAAAATGGCAAGTGTGAACCAGATTCGGGTTCCCATCTCCCTGCTTTAAACTAATTCAGCAGGAGGATGGGAACCTGAATTGTAGCTCCAGTGTACAGGAGGTTGAGAGTAGCGAGGTCATGAATAAGGTTTCAAGGTCGCAGGAGTGTACCGGCAGGCAGGAAGGTGGTTTGAAGTGTGTTGACTTCAATGCCAGGAGCATCTGGAATAAGGTGGGTGAACTTGCAGCATGGGTTGGTACCTGGGACTTCGATGTTGTGGCCATTTTGGAGACATGGATAGAGCAGGAACAGGAATGGTTGTTGCAGGTTCCAGGGTTTAGATGTTTCAGTAAGATCAGGGAAGGTGGTAAAAAAGGGGGAGGTGTGGCATTGTTAGTCAAGGACAGTATTATGGTGGCAGAAAGGACGTTTGATGAGGACTCATCTACTGAGGTAGTATGGGCTGAGGTTAGAAACCAGAAAGGAGAGGTCACCCTGTTGGGCGTTTTCTATAGGCCTCCGAAAAGTTCCAGAGATGTAGAGGAAAAGACTGCAAAGATGATTCTGGATAGGAGCGAAAGTAACAGGGTAGTTGTTATGGGGGACTTTAACTTTCCAAATATTGACTGGAAACGCTATAGTTTGAGTACTTTAGATGGGTCAGTTTTTGTCCAATGTGTGCAGGAGTGTTTCCTGACACAGTACGTAGATAGGCCAACAAGAGGCGAGGCCACATGGGATTTGGTACTGGGTAATGAACCAGGCCAGGTGTTAGATTTGGAGGTAGGTGAGCACTTTGGTGATAGTGACCACAATTCGGTTACGTTTACTTTAGCGATGGAAAGGGATAGGTATATACCGCAGGGCAAGAGTTATAGCTGGGGGAAAGGCAATTAGGCAAGATTTAGGATGCATAGGATGGAGAAGGAAACTGCAGAGGCTGGGCACAATTGAAATGTGGAGCTTGTTCAAGGAACAGCTACTGCGTGTCCTTGAGAAGTACGTACCTGTCAGGCAGGGAGGAAGTGGTCGAGCGAGGGAACTGTGGTTTACTAAAGAAGTTGAATCTCTTGTCAAGAGGAAGAAGGACGCTTATGTAGAGATGAGGCGTGACGGCTCAGTTAGGGCACTTGAGAGTTATAAGTTAGCCAGGAAGGATCTAAAGAGAGAGCTAAGAAGAGCCAGGAGGGGACATGAGAAATCTTTAGCAGATAGGATCAAGGAAAACCCTAAAGCTTTCTATAGGTATGTCAGGAATAAAAGAATGACTAGAGTAAGATTAGGGCCAGTCAAGGATAGTAGTGGGAAGTTGTGCGTGGAGTCTGAAGAGATAGGGGAGGCGCTAAATACATATTTTTCGTCAGTATTCACACAGGAAAAAGACAATGTTGTCGAGGAGAATACTGAGATACAGGCTATTAGACTAGACGGGATTGAGGTTCATAAGGAGGAGGTGTTAGCAATTCTGGAAGGTGTGAAAATAGATAAGTCCCCTGGGCCGGATGGGATTTATCCTAGGATCCTCTGGGAAGCTAGAGAGGAGATTGCAGAGCCTTTGGCTTTGATCTTTATGTCGTCATTGTCTACAGGAATAGTGCCAGAAGACTGGAGACTAGCAAATGTTGTCCCCTTGTTCAAGAAGGGGAGTAGAGACAACCCTGGTAATTATAGACCAGTGAGCCTTATTTCAGTTGTGGGTAAAGTGTTGGAAAGGATTATAAGAGATAGGATTTATAATCATCTAGAAAGGAATAATTTGATTAGGGATAGTCAACACGGTTTTGTGAAGGGTAGGTTGTGCCTCACAAACCTTATTGGAGTTCTTTGAGAAGGTGACCAAACAGGTGGATGAGGGTAAAGCGGTTGATGTGGTGTATATGGATTTCAGTAAAGCGTTTGATAAGGTTCCCCATGATAGGCTATTGCAGAAAATACGGAGGCATGGGATTGAGGGTGATTTCGCGGTTTGGATCAGAAATTGGCTAGCTGTAAGAAGACAGAAGGTAGTCGTTGATGGGAAATGTTCATCCTGGAGTTCAGTTACTAGTGGTGTACCTCAAGGATCTGTTTTAGGGCCACTGCTGTTTGGCATTTTTATAAATGACCTGGATGAGGGCGTAGAAGGATTAGTAAATTTGCGGATGACACTAAAGTCGGTGGAGTTGTGGAAGGATGTTGCAGGTTACAGAGGGACATAGATAAGCTGCAGAACTGGGCTGAGAGGTGGCAAATGGAGTTTAATGCGGATAAGTGTGCGGTGATTCACTTTGGAAGGAGTAACAGGAATACAGAGTACTGGGCTAATGGTAAGATTCTTGGTAGTGTGGATGAGCAGAGAGATCTCGGTGTCCATGTGCATAGATCCCTGAAAGTTGCCACCCAGGTTGATAGTGTTGTTAAGAAGGCGTACGGTGTGTTAGGTTTTATTGGTAGAGGGATTGAGTTTCGGAGCCATGAGGTCATGTTGCAGCTGTACAAAACTCTGGTCCGGCCGCACTTGGAGTATTGCGTACAGTTCTGGTCACCGCATTATAGGAAGGATGTGGAAGCATTGGAAAGGGTGCAGAGGAGATTTACCAGGATGTTGCCTGGTATGGAAGGAAGGTCTTAGGAGGAAAGGCTGAGGGACTTGAGGCTGTTTTCGTTAGAGAGAAGAAGGTTAAGAGGTGACTTAATAGAGACATACAAGATGATCAGAGGATTAGATAGGGTGGACAGTGGGAGCCTTTTTCCTCGGATGGTGATGGCTAGCACGAGGGGACATAGCTTTAAATTGAGGGTTGATAGATATAGGACAGATGTCAGAGGTAGGTTCTTTACTCAGAGAGTAGTAAGGGCGTGGAATGCCCTACCTGCAAAAGTAGTAGACTTGCCAACTTTAAGGGCATTTAAATGGCCATTGGATAAACATATGGATGATAATAGAATAGTTTAGGTTAGATGGGCTTCAGATTGTTTTCACAGGTCGGCGCAACATCGAGGGCCGAAGGGCCTGTACTGCACAGTAATGTTCTATGTTCTATGTTCTAGATGCACAAATCCTGCTTCCATTTACATCACATTAATTTTTGTGTCAGAGTCAACACAGTGTGGAGCTGGAGGAACACAGCAGGTCAGGCAGCCTCAAGACTGGTGAAGGGTGTAAACCCAAAACGATGACGTTCCTGCTCCTCTGATGCTGTCCCACCTGCTGTGTTTCTCCAGATCCACGTCAGTTAGAAAATAAATAATTACCATCTGATCATGCAGTTTCAATAAAGTTCTTTGTCGAAATTTCCCTAAGGACTGTTATTCTGTCATTATGAATACTTAGCTGTTTCAAAAGCTATAATTATCACAGCAGGCAGTTCCGTGTTCACTGTTCAATTGACAGTTTAAAGAGGCTACTAAAGGATTAATTGTCCTTGACGTGGGGTCTGAATAGAAATGTGGTTGCTTTTATGAGACAGTGACCATAATGAAAAGCTTCCACTGGGTTTCTAGATTGGGAGTTTTTTTCACTCAAGTGTTTTGCTGCAGTGAGAAAAATCAATTCAAGAGCTGATTTTAATGACACAAGAACAGAGCTGAGCAGGTTTGATTGGAATAAGAGGTTGGTGAGAAAAACAGTGACTGAATAACCAGTCATCTTCAAACAGCAGATGGTTCGGGTACAGTCGAGGTACATTCTCTCTGATGGAAAGGATAGGACAAAGAAATCCAGAGTTTCCTGGATGACAAAGGAGGTAGAAATTAAAATTACAAAGAAAATGTGTGCTTATGGCAGGTGTAAGGCAGAAAATACAGTAGAGAATCAATAGGAAAATCAAAGGTTTGAGGGGAGGTGAAAAATAATAGAAGCAAAGTTGAACTATGAGAAAATACCAACTAACAAAGGGTAATCCCATAGTCTTCTATAGGCATACACACAGTAAGAGAAAGGTTAAATGAGGACTAGGGCTGATCAGAGACCAAAAAGGTCTCCAAAAAATCTTTGGTGGATTGTTAGCACTTAAATTTGGCAAGGCACTGGATGAGATGCATCCAAGGATTTTGAACTAAGTGAGTGTAGAAATTGCCCACAATCTTTCAGTCTTCCCTGGACTCAGGGGAGGTGTCAGAAGATTGGAGAATTGCTAACGTTATGGCCTTGCTTATAAGGATGGTCTCAGTAATTACAGATCAGTTAGTTTAACATTGGTGGTGGGGATACTTCTAGAAACGATTGTTTGAGATAGGATTCATAACAACATGTAAAAAGGTGGACTGATTCACATGCTGGAGTTTTATGTAGAGGTAACAGAAAGAACGTACTGAGGTTCTACCTGACCCCAGTGTTATCAAGGATAGCGTGGCCTCGTTGCTGTGGAACACTCTGGGTAGTTGGACCATTCCGTATCATCTGCCCCTTGTGGAAAAATTTGTAAAGGAAAGCACCTTTGACCACAAGTCCATCAGGAAGTGGTCAGCACGCAGTGTCCTCAAGACCCTGCAGGAAAAGGAGTGCCTTTCTGCTGGTGGTTCCCTGAGCAGACTGACAAAGTCATTTAGCAGAATGCCTCATTGCCAGAACTTTCCAGAAGGTGTCACTTGGCTTGTGGTGAGAAGGGCATTGCCCGTTAGATCCTTCACGAATGCCCAGACTCTCTCTACCTTCAAAGTGGCTGTGGGGGGAATTACAGACTGTCACACATCTCCTACTAGAACGTGCTTTTGCAAAGAAGATCTGGAGAGACAATGCAGTGGTTTTTGTCGAAGTTCACTCAGAGCAGCTCCATGACACAGGACTCTGTGCTCTACGGTCCGTTCCCTGGGACATGCACGGAGACAAACACTGACTGCACCTGGAGAACCATGGAAGGAAATGTGGGGGTGGAGAATGGGTCTGGGGGGAATGCTCTTCAGAGGGGCAGTGTGGACTTGTTGGGCTGAATGGCCTGTTTCCACACTGTAGAGATTCTATGACCATGAGAACTTAATGAAAGACGCTCTTTGGTCTGCCTAAAACTTGTTGATCTTCCAGTGTAAACAGTTAACCTCGATCAAGTGTTGCAGACTGGCATATTCCAAGGTCCAGGACTACATTCTGAGGGACGTACTAAAGCTTATGGAAGCTGCCATCAAGGTACAGTGGGGAAAGACCAGAATCTAAGGTCTTTCTGCCAAAACACAATGGGGGTCCATTCAGTTATCAGACCCTCCTGGTGCCTCAAATATATGTAAATATCGTAGAAAGAAATGCCTTGGGGTTTTTTTTTGTAACTGTAGGCAATGTCAACTTTCAATGTTTGTTTTTTGTGTGCAAAGACTGTACACAAATGCTTCAGTAACTGTAGGTATATAAAGATATTTTATGAATAAAGTATATATTTGCAATAAAAAAAACAGAAAGAATGGATGAGGGTAACACTGTTGATGTGGTATACATGTGATTGCCAGAAGATGTTTAATATAGTGTCACACAACAAATTTGTGAAGAAAGTTACAGGTCATGGCATAAAAAGGACAGTAGCAACATTGGCTGAATGATAGGAAATAATGTACTGATGAACAGCTAATTTTTGGCCTGGAGGAAGGTTTGTAGTGGAGGTCCCCCAGAACCCTTACTTTTCTGGATCTTGGTGGTGCAAGGGCCAATTTCAAAGATGACGCTAAACTTGGAAGAATTGTAAACTGTGAGGTGGGCAGTGTGGAACTCCAAAAGGATGTTGACAATTGGTTGGAATGGGTGAATATGTCACCGACGAGATTCAATGCAGAGAAGTGTGAGGTGATGCACTTTGGTCAGAAGCACAGTGGAAGATACTATAAAATAGGGGTACAATTCTAAATGGGGGTCCAGGAGCAGGGATAGCAGGCTGCAAACGTGAACAGATCATTGAAGGTGGCAGCACAGATGGAGAGCAATTCATAAAGCATACAGTAATGTGAAGATACCAGTGTTGGATTGGGGTGGACAAAGTCAGAAGTCACACAACACCAGGTTATAGTCCAACAGGTTTATTTAAAATCACAAGCTTTCGGAGCACTGTTCCTTCATCAGGTCATTTCACTTGACGAAGAAGCAATGCTCTGAAAGCTTGCGGTTTAAAAAAATCTCTTGGACTATAACCTGGTGTTGTGTGACTTCTGACTTTAAAGCATACAGTGTTCTCAGTTCTATTAATGGGGCCATAGCATACAAGAGCAAGGAGGTGATGCTGAACTTGTACAAGACACTTGTTGGATCTCTGCTGTAGAATTGTGTACAGTTCTGGGCATCACATTGTAGGAAAGATGTGAATGCATTGGAGAGAGTGCAGAAGCAATTTACAAGAATGATTCCAGAAATCAAAACATTAGTTATGAGGATAGCCTGAAGAAGTTGGGATAGTTATTCTTGGAAAGAAGGCTGAGAGGAGATCTGATAGAAGGTTTCAAAATCATGAGCGAGCTGGATAGGGTAGAGGGGGAGAAGCTATTTCTGTTCATAAAAGAAAAAAGGAGACAGAATAGATTTAAAGTGATGGGCAAACATAGCAAGGATGATGTGAGAAAAAAAAAACTTTTTCACTTTGACAATTCCATTGCATTCTGAAACAGACATTTTATCGAACATGCTCCCCCAGAGGACTTGAGCCAAAGAATCCAGAATCACAGTATGTACTATTAAAAATGCTTCATTAATGTTGATTATTTTTGAAGGCATCTCATTAACTATCTGGAAATTAACTTACATGCAGTTTGTGAAGGCAAGACTGAAATCATGGCTCAGAATTTCAGAAAGCTGGGTTTGACGAATGAACAGGACAAAATAAAACGACTTTGCCACGTTATTCTTGTGGTGTGAGCATTTTCCATCACATGGTAGAAAGCATATTTAACTACCTCTGTTAGCCATAGAAAACTCCTAAACTTGTTAATGTAGCTGAAGGAAGCACCAAAGCAAAGAATGCATTTAGTTTGATTTGTCTACAGGAAGAAACCAGACAATTAACCGTAGCCAAAAGCTGCATTGCTCCTAGTAGGCAACCATAATGCAGCAAGAATAGAGGAAGTTCACCACCCATATTCTCAGCTGGGAAAGATTTTCAGCACAAGATCACAGAAGGGAAGAAATGAGATAAATGAATAATCATGGCAAACAGTACTGAGCAAACAAAAGGTTCAAATGAATGGAAATCTATAAGCCAGAATATAAGAAACCTTAATATGCTACCTGAAGACATGTTTGCCTCTGCACCCTAATTAGTATAAAGGTTAAGGAGGACTGGAAAAGAATTTATCACACAACTTACTAAGCCCCTTGCATAATATTTAAATTAGCAATAAATTAAGTACATGGTTATACAAGATATCACCAAAATAATCTTAATTCATAAACAAAGTAAAATATTGACTAAATTTAGCACAGTTTGCTCACATATAGTTCAAAACCTTTCAAACTGGCATAGGATTGATACAAAAAGAAGAAATTGCATCTAAAACAGGATGACATTTTAAATATGAATGAATTGAAGATATTGTGCAATTTGAAAATGGTTTGAGGAAAGAAATCAACCTGCATTACCACAGTGGGAAGAAAAAATGCTAAAGAAACTCAGATCTGGCATCATTTGTGGAGCAAGAAACAGACAGCTTTGACACGACTGCATGTGTGTGTTTGAGATGACAGTGGGAATTCTCAGCCCCAGCCTACTGAGTCTTTTCAAAATGTTTACTGAAGAAAAAAATAGAAGTGTTATATAAAAAGGTCTTGTTCTTTTTAAAACAACTTGATTGTATAATCTTGTAGGAATAAACAGATGAGCAGGAGATGGACGTTTCTTCACAATGGCCTTACAAATTTTAAAGCTGCCATGATGTGCAAATTGCACAAAAATTCAATGCTGAGCAACGCAAGATTTCACTGCTGATTACACAGTTGCATCACATTTTGTTACCATGTTTGAACAAATCCATGGTTTGTTTTGAATACCAGTTCCTTATACTGACATTATTGCAATTGGCTAAAGTATTACAGTTTATTAACGCTTAGGAAATAAATGAAAAAGACTCAAAATGATGTAGTTCTTATTTATGTAAACTTTTAAGATGTTTTTGAAGATTTTTTAAAAAAGACCCGTTACGTCTGTTAACATTAATTCCCATCATTCCCAGAGTGCCATTATCATTGATGGTGAGAAACACTTGAAGATTAGTAAACCACATCCATAGTTAGTCCAATTTCCACACTCCTGCCCAGCAGGATATAAAGCTAATAGTATCCTAGTGGAATAAAACTAAAATGCTGGAAAAACTCAGCAGCTCTGGCAGCATCTGTGGAGAGACAAACAAGAGTTAACATTTGAATCTGATATGGTTTTTCTTCGGAACTAGTACCCCAAGGAGTGCAAAGTAAATTTCACCACATCAGCAGCATTCAATTAGAAAATAATCATAATATTATAGATCTAGATTCAGATCATTGGTTTGCTGGTGTAAAATTCAACTTATATTTCTGAGTGGATAAAGAAAACCTATGTAGATTTGAAATATCTGAATGGTATCTGATCATCTTGTGAGTGAAGAAGCACAGAAATCACACAAGCATGCATTTAATAGCTTAATTTCACATGATTGTCGTTGCTTCTGATTTTCCTAGGGGTTCATCACAAGTGTAGATCATGTATCTGGGGTAGAGTTAACTGTATTTGTTCAGAATTACTAATATGCTTACTGGCCGAGAGAGTCAGTTCTGAGATATGTTCGCACCATTTCTACTTGCAGTTAGGTTTCATTATATTCTTTGGATATCTAGAATTTGGTCATCAAAATACACAGATGTAGTGTTTTACTGTGTTCCAGGATTTTTTCATCAGTTTCTGTACTGTCCTTTTAAAATACTAAACTTCTGAGTTTTAAGCTAATAAGACTACCTTTCATTTTTCAATTCTATGCCACATCTGTAAAGAGATGATCATATTATCGTGATTCTCACTTATCTCTCTCAAATTTACATAGGTATATTGCACTGATTCTTACATTGTTACATTTCTTTTCTAACTCTATTAAATTTCTTCAACTTATGCAGAGCCTTTTCAGCTTGGGGAATTCTGTTGCAGAGTTATCTAACAGTTTGGTAAAGGATGAGTCATATTTAACTGTTGCTTGCATATAAGTGTCAAATGACTGAATTGTTCAGCCAATTAAACTACTGGATACAAGAGTCTCTGAAGCTCAGAATTTTCCTCTTCCTGTGTCTAAGCTTCAAAAATGCCACTTTATGCACCGCCTGATCTCCATACATTTTGTATTTGTTCAAACTGTCTCCCACTCTTAATCTTTCTCAGGATCTATCGGTTCTGAAGTTCCTCTAACAAGTTAAATCCTCCCTTTAATGTTCAACACCCAAGTTCCACAATATTCCAGATTTGTCATAGATAGCGCTTCTGGGGTTTTAACTGATCTCCCCTTTATTCTTTTCACATTGCTGGCATCTGCTCACTGTAGAACACTGCCCTTCAGGTTGATCTGTTTAAAAAAAATGCATGATAGCACTCTTTCTGCTAGTATTTAAAACAGAAGTCATTTCACGAACACAAAGAAAAGTACAGTATCTGATTATTTGAGAAATTATGTAAATAGACCTTATTAATGTTGCTCCCAAACAAGCGTTTTTTTTTAAACAAAGTTTTGACAATGTGATTTTTGGACAATTATTTGAACACTTATGAAGTGACATTTATTGATACAGGCACAGTTAGGTGCTTTCTGTTTGGAATGTTTCGTTTTATGAATGAATGTAAGATGGAGTAAAGATTGACTTCTGGTCTCATCTTTCAACACAGGAGTTTAACCGTGATGCTACTATATTATTGTGACTACCTTCATCTTCCTCCACCTGCTGCCGCATTTTGGAGATGCGCATTCAACCAATTGTTTTGAGTTTCCTAGTGAAAAATGTTTTCAGTTACCAATTACTGACTTTCATTCATTCTCAATGCCACACAGTTGTAATTTGCAACACACTATCACTTCCAATGAATGCGGTATATCCGAAAACTACTGGTTTTCCTATTTCAGTTACACGAACATATATGTGAACAAAATTAACCATTAAAAATTCCACAGAACTGTTTTCTATATTATCAGACACTTGTTACCTCTCCATGCTATGAGAGTTGAACTAGAAGAAAATTTGGTTGGTACCTCAATAAAATGCACCAAATTCTTCTTGGTGCTTAACATATGAACTAAAATTTCAGTTAGCAGAGGCAAGACCCATAACCATTGAAGAATATTTTTGGATAGATGAATCAACGCGAGTTGAATAATCTTAACTTCAAAAGATGATCTAAGATTACAATGGGATCTTGTACAATTGGGTCAAATTGATTGAATTCAAAACTAGGGGGCATAGATGAGAGGAGAAAGATTTAAAAGGGACCTAAGGGGAAACTTTTTCACACAGAGGGCAGTTCGTATGTGGAATGAACTGCCAGAGGAAGTGGCACATGCAGGTACAGTTACAACATTTAAAAGACATTTGGACAGATACATGAATAGGAAAAATTTAGAAGGATAAGGGCCAAATGCAGGCAAGTGAGTCTACTCCAAAACCTTAGACAGGTGAGACTAGTTCAGTTTGGGAAACTTGCTTGGCATGGACAAGTACACCAAAGGATCCATTTCCATGCTGTATTTCTATCTACAAGCATGTTGTGATATTGAGAACATTTTCACCACCCAATATCTAATTAATCAAGTCTCACCCAAGGGATGTTAACATAGGATCCGTGTCATAGAGTCACAGAGCAGAGAAACAGAACCTTCGGTCCAACCAGCCCATGATCATCATAATCCCAAACTAACTAGTCCCACCTGCCTGCGCTTGGCCCATATTTCTCCAAAAATTTCTTATTCATGTATTTATCCAAATGCATTTTAAACGTTGTAACTGTACCCGCATCTAAAACTTCCTTTGGAAGTTCATTCCACACATGAATCACTGTCTATGTAAAAAGGTTGCCCCTCATGTCTTTTTAAACTGTTTCTCCTCTCACCTTAAAAATATGCCCCCTAATCTTGAAATCCCCCACCCTAGGGAAAAGACATCCACCATTCACCTTACCTATACCCCTCATGATTTTATAAACCTCTGTAAGGTCACCCCTCAATCTCCTACGTTCCAGTGAAAAGAAATCCCAGTCTTTCCAGCCTCTTCTTATAACCCAAACCCTCCATTCCCAACAACATCCTAATAAATCTTTTCTGAACCCACTCCAATTTAATAATGTCCTTCCTATAACAGGGCGACCAGAACAGGACACCCTGCTCCAGAACAGGCCTTACCAACATCCTGTACAACTTCAACATGATGTCCCAACTTCTATACTCAAAAGTCTGAGCAATGATGGCAAGCATACTAAACATCTTCTTAACCACCCTGTCTACATGTGATGCAAACTTCAAAGAATGACGTACCTGAACCTTTAGGTCTCTCTGTTCTACAATACCACCCAAGGCCCTAATTTTGTTTTACCAAAATGCAATACTTCACATTTATCCAAATTAAACTCCATCTGTCACTCCTCAGCCCAATTGATCAAGATCTTGATGTAATCTTAGATAATCTTCTTCACTCTCCATTATACCTTCAATTGTGGTGTCATTCACAACCTTATTAGCCTTGCCTTCTATATTCTCTAAATCAATTATATAAATGACAAACAAAAGTGGACCCAGCACTAATCCCTATGGAATGGGCCTCTAGTCTGAAAAACAACCCTCCGCCACCACATTTTGTCTCTGACCATCAAGCCAATTTTGTATCCAGTTGGCAAGCTCACCCTGAATCCCGTGTGATCTAACTTTACTAATTAGTCTACCATGCAGAATCTTGTCAAACACTTTACTAAAGTTTAAGTAAACAATATCTACCGCTCTGCCCTCATCTTATTGGTTATTTCCTCAAAAAACTCAAATTTGAGAGACACAATTTCCCTGCACAAAACCATGCTGACTATCCATAATCATTCCTTGCCTCTCCAAATGCATATAAATCCTAGCTTTCAGAAACCCCTCCAACAAGTTATCCACCACCGAAGTCAGACTCACAGGTCTATAGTTCCCAGGCTTCTCTTTACATCCCTTCTTACCCAAAGGCACATCAGCCACTCTCCAGTCATCCTGTACCTCACCTGTAGATGATAGACAAATATTTCTGCAAGGGACCCTGCTAAATCCTCCCCAACCTCCCACAATGTCCTGGAACACTCAAGATCAGGTCCCAGAGATTTATCCACCTTTATATTTTCTAAGATCTCCTGCACTTCCTCTTCTGTAATGTGAACAGTTTTCAAAACATCAATATTTATTTCATTGCGTTCTCTAGCCTCCATTTCTTTCTGCACAGCAAAAACTGATGCAAAACATTCATTTAATATCTCTGCCATCTCCTGAGGTTCAACACAAAGACAATAGTTGTAGGGGGCCCTACTCCCTCTCTAGTTGCCCTCCTGTTGTGTGCGTGTAAGTGTGTGCGTTTGATACAGAGTTAACCCACATTTTCTTCTGTCTTTACAAAAGATAAACTGTAAAAGCATTTCACAGAGACATCTCAGATTGTACATGATGAAACTGTCTTAGAAACAAAAAAACAAAAAAAATTCATTTCCAATGATGTACATCTATTCCCTTCTGCTTCTTGTGCTATGGAATAGAAGAAAAATAAGCTTTATGGTGTTAGATGGTATTCAATTTAAAGATACGTTTGATTTCAGATTAGGAGCAATCTGGGTTCACTTTACCACTCTGATAATCTGCTTATATCTGTCACTGACTCAAGAACAATTTCTCCTCTGTCTAGAGATGAGCAATCAATCTTTTTGCTTTAGCTTCCATTATCTTGGGGACATTTTTATTTGTCAATGCAGTCTTGAAGATGAACCGCACCATAACTTTTGGGATGAATCAGAATGCGATATCAACACAATATTTATTTGCTAGTTCTAAATATATAAACATTTACATTTTGTCAATTTTCCAGCCTTTCTATGTATTGCACAATCATTAGGGAATTTGTCAACAAGTTCCTGAAAATATTCTTTGGACTTTTAATACTTCTGTAATTGCAGGCAACGTCATTAGATACAAGAAGTGTCTGAGGACTCTTGTGGTACAGTGGTTATGTCCAATCTGAGCTAGAAAGCCTGGGTCCAAATTCCACCTGTTCCAGAGGTGGAAGCTAACACATCTGAACAGCAGTATGTGTTCAACTGCATCCGAACACTTCAAAAATGCAAGGTGTGCATTAACGTAGAACTTGCATTAAAAAAAAACCCGTGTCCTGGACATTCATGCATTTTTGGCACTATTTAATTTACTTCAAGTGATGGAGAAAGTGTCAGCTTTATGTTCGAGTTTGCTAACAGCCCTCAGAAACCAATAGAGCGCTATAGTCACCTGTAGCACAGAGGAAGAACATAAACCGGGGGCGGTTATTTCAAGTAATGCTTTCTGAACAATTACACATTTGATAATCAGATGAGAACAGGAATGGGTTTAGTTGTTCTTCTCTCTGAAGTCTAACGGCTTGCTGACAGTTACATGAAGAAAATATCAGACAGCTGACAGTGCCCTTGGATTTGGAACTCAAACAAAAATCAGAGAACAGAGAGAAAAACTGAGTGGAAACACGTTTCCAAATTCTCTATTTGTTAAAACACAGGAGATCTTGTGGCTGGTGGCCCTGCCTGCGTGCCAGAAGCTCCAGAATTTGAGGGGCATAGATCCGTGTGTTCACACAGCAGAGATTGATTGTCAACCTGCAAATCTTTCCAACACGCCTACGGCAGATGGTAACAGCAGGAGTGTTTCCTGGTCAGCCAGAACTGTGTAGTATTTGCAGACACAACCGTCTCTCCATGTGTAATCTCTTGCCACAGGCTGTATTCCTGGTGAGAGTCCTCCTTGCTACGAGGGACTGATGATTTGTTAAAACGTTGGGCGCTTTTGCCAATATTTACAATTGGTAAAACAAGTAGCTGTGGTTTCAAAGACATTTCTTCTGAAATTAGGAAAATAACAATTTTGATCAAAGTTATCATTATACTGCCTTGCAGTACAGTGACCAGCTTGGGAACATTCATTTTCAAAACTGCTGCAACCAATCGTTACAGTGTAGATCTAGATTCCAAAGGTGGTTACCCTCAATAATAAACCATCCATTTCTTAGACTGCCATATGGCTTATATGTAAAGAAGAAAACACAAGCCAACCTTGTGTACCAAGGCATGGTCAGCATGGCTATTTAGAGAGAAAAGTTCTCAACTTGTGCAGCATAATTGCTTTAAAAAGCACAAAATAAAATGCTTACATCATTACAGCAATTTTCAAATATTTCCCCTACTCACATTTCAGTCAAGATGATTAAATCGCTCTCATGCTAAGGTTACTCTCAACAAAGGGCTATGTAAGTCATTAAAGTAGCTGGAAAAATTCAAGAGATCCTTTTTTGGCTCAACACTAAGGATAAACAAAGAAATGGTCATTGCAAGCGCAAGTTGCTTTGTTTTTTTGGCTCGTCAACCCAACTTCGAAAGCTAATCGACAATAACAATTTCACAAATCCAACTGTTCCAGATGCTACGTCTATTCAAACTGTCTGAGTTGACACATTTAATTTTGCGAACATATGTATTCATTCCAGCAATTTCCTACTGCGCTATCAAGGCAGCTCCAGTTACACAATGACTCTTATAGAGTTCTCAAAATTAAAGGTCAGACCTGGGGGAAAAAAAAAAAATTAATTGGGAAAGAAAGTATCCTTGCAGATGAGAATCACACATCGAACCTTAGATATGCATCATGATTCAGTTTCTTCAAGTTATGTCCATGCACATCATACTAGAGAGGCACAATTCAGGTTGTGGAATCTCATCAAAATGTTGGGGGTTAAAAGCTTTTCACTAAAAGATAACAAACTATTGACAGTAAACAGGCAGCTTCACAAGAACAAGAAGTTACAAAGCTTCAACTTTTAATTTTGAAAGGTTGCATATCAGAAAACTTAACTTTCCTTACAGAATTAAAAGTGGAAGAAATTTAACATGGAATTATTATAATATTAGCCTTCACCTGTCTGTGTTATGGTCCCACTTAGCTCAGTAACACCAGATTCAATCCTCTGTAGATGCTTTTTATCTTCTTTGCTGGCCACTAGAAGAGGCAGAATATATCTCTGGAAGAACAAAAATATTGAAAAAGATGAACAAAGGAAATGTTTAGTGCATTCACTTCCTTCAGCATCGACACACTTTGGCTGCATGTACAGAATGCACTGCAGTAGCTCATTGAGGCTCTTTTGACAGCACCTTCCAAAACCATGGTCTACATCAGTTAAAACTGGACAAATGAAGCAGTTTCATGGAAACACCATCACCTGTAAGATTCCTGCCAAAACACAATCCTGATATAGATCCAGCCAGAGTGCTGCTAGTGTGTTCCAGAATTTTGGCTTAGTGACAATGAAGGAATCAAATATAGTTCCAAGTTAGGATTACTAGGCCAAATTCAAGCATTCTAATAGCATACTGGCTGAATCTAAATCTCATGGGCAGCAAAGGTTAATGAAGGCAATTCACCACCACCTTCTCAAGGGAAATTAATGATGAAAATAAATACTGGCCTTGCCAGGGACTTTCACATCCTATGAACAAGTTAAAAACAAAAAGGTCTAAAAATCTCATTTAGCTAAGTTAGTAAATTCTCTCACTCATGTACCTACTGACCTCTCATTTCCTTCCAATCGTGGCACAACGTGTAGTCCAAGACAACAAGGTGTAGAGCTGGATGAACACAGCAGGCCAAGCAGTATCAGAGGAGCAGGAAAGCTGACGTTTCACGTCTGGATTCGGGTCTTCATTTCTGAAGAAGGATCCAGACCCGAAACGTCAGCTTTCCTGCTCGGCCTGCTGTGTTCATCCATCTGTACACCTTGTTATCTCAGATTCTCCAGCATCAGCAGTTCCTACTAACAATGAGTAGTCCAACAGGTTTTGAGAAAGGTTTCTATTACAGTGCTGTGCTGCCTGTAACAAGATTCCATGGCTGAAGCCAGAATGTCATACCTTCTCTTCTTGCTCCACATCAAAATAGCCCTTCATCAGAACTACTATTTACTTGCTTCCATTCAAGTCTTGGCTAAAGCAGAGGAAGTTGCAGGGCCGCAGAAAGAGATGGGGCAGTGGAATTTGAATTGCAGGCACGTTGGGTGTCCTGAAATGCTGCACACCAGTTACAACCTGCGATAAGAATGAGTACTTTCAAAGCTTTCCATACCGCACATGACTTCAACTACCTGAAAAATACACATTTCTACAATAAAAACAGCAAATGCTAGAGAAACTCAGCAGGGCCCCCAGCATCTGTGGACAGTGAAACAGAATTAATGTTTTAAATCTCATATGACTCTTCTTCATTTTCCCAGCACTCCCAGTATTTAGGTTTTAGATTTTAGATTACATCTGCTTAAAATCTACTGGTGACAACATCTGGAGTACTGTCTATAGTTTTGTTCCCTGCATTTAAGTGCTTTAGAAATAGCTGACGGATGATTCAATGAAGTAATTCTTTGGATGAAGGAGCTGTCTTAAGAGGTAGGTTTAGACAGGCAGGGCCTTTATCCTTTGCTATTCAGAAGAATGAGAGGCGATCTTATTAACATAGAAAATAGGAGCAGGAGTAGACCATTCAGCCCTTTGAGCCTGCTCCACCATTCATCATGATCGTGGCTCAATAGCCTATTCCTGCTTTCTCTCCATATCCTTTGATCCCTTTTGTCCTGAATGCTGCATCCAACTCCTTCTCAAAATCAGACAATGTTTGGCCTCAACTGCTTTCCACTGTAGCAAATTCCACATGCTAACCACTCCCTGCGTGAAGAAATTTCACCTGTTCAACCCTAAATGGTTTACCCCATTTCCTTAGATGTGACTCTTGCTTCTGGAAACCCATGCCATCGGGAACATTCTTCCTGCACCTACCCTATCGAGTCCTATTAGAAATATATAGGTTCCTATGAGATCACTCCTCATTCTTCTGAACTCTCGCGAATATAAAGCTCATCGAATCAATTTCTCCTTATATGTCAGACCCACCATCAGTCTGGTAAATCTTTGCTGCATTCCCTCTATCGCAAGAACACCCTTCCTCAGATAAGTAAATCAAAACTGCACATAATATTTCAGATGTTGTCTCACCAAGGTCCGATATAAATGCAGCAAGACATCCTTGCTCCCATACTCGAATCGTCTCACTACGAAGGCCAACATATCATTTGCCTTCTTTACTGCTTGTTTCACCAGCATGCTTGGCTTCAGTGACTGCTGTACAAGGGCACATACAAGATCCTGAGGGAACTTCAGACAGCAATCATAAAAAGATGTTTCTCCTTGTGGGGGAAAAGAGCTTAAAAATAAAGCATCTCCAATTTAAGCTGGAGATGATAAGAAAAATTTTCTCTCAGAAAGACAGAGTGCCTGTGCAAATCATTTCTCTAGGCAGCAGTGGAGGCTTGATCGTTGAACACTTTTAAGGCCAGGTTAGATGGATTCTTCGCCAACAAGGGATTCAAAAGATATTGAGGATAAGTAGCAAAGTGGAGCTGAGGCCACGATCAGATGATTTTATTAAAGGGTGGAGTGGACCAGACAGGTCAAATGGCTTACTTTTCCTAATTTATAAATATCTATTATAAAGTCGAATGCACAGTTTTGTTACATTTCCAATGACACATTGGGAAGCACTTCTTTTCAGAATCAGAAGTTTTAATCCCAACTCCAGAAACTCCATTACATGATCGAGGCCAACACTTCAGGGTATTAGCAAGGCAGTGCTGCACCGTTGGTTGTACCATCTTTAGGATGAGATACTGAACCCTCCCTGCACTCTTAAGTGAGGTGAAAAGATCTGAGGACCATTTCACAAACAACAGGGGAGCTCTCCTGGGGTCTTCATGACAATATTTATCCCTGGACCAACATCACCAAAACAGATTAACTGCTCATTTTAAAAGAATCTAGAATTTATTTATTCATTGCTGGACATGGAAATTACTGCCTTTCTCAACATTACAAGTGAAATTACATTATAAAAATTAATTGGCGTGGAGCAAGTTGACATTATAGAATCCATACAGTGTGGAAGCAGGCCATTTGGCCAATCGAGTCCACACTGACCCCTCAAAGAGCATCCCACCCAAACCCACCTCCTTACCCTATCCCTGTAATCCTGCATTTCCCATGGCCAATCCACCTAACCTGCGCATCTTTGGAGTATGGGAGGAAACCACGCAGACACGGGGGGAACGTACAAACTCCACACAGACAGTCACCCGAGGGTGGAACTGAACCTGGAGCCCTGGCGCGGTGAAGCAGCAGTGCTAACCACTGAGCCACTGTGCCATTCTGAAACTGTGAAATTCAAGATATTTTTCTTGTTCCTGCGCAAATTTCTTATATTCAAATCCTTGCAGTATAAATTGACAAATACTCAAATACTGCAGCTAACTTAGCTGAGCTCAACAACGTTTCTTCCCAGAAATTAGGTGGTAACTAAAGTCATTAACACTGAATCAGATGAAGTAACTGATCTTTGGGCATGTTTTGATTTTAAGCAGGGATGGGTGTACTAATCAAATTTCTTGAACTATTTTGCGAAAAGAAATTTCCTACAATTTCCCACCCTC
Organism: Rhincodon typus; assembly: GCF_021869965.1. Lineage (NCBI taxonomy): Eukaryota > Metazoa > Chordata > Chondrichthyes > Orectolobiformes > Rhincodontidae > Rhincodon > Rhincodon typus. The sequence continues at coordinate 4,438,441 of NC_063362.1, forward strand.
CTTTCCATTTAATTGACTACAGTAAAAAGAATGCTTGAATAATAACATTAAAAAAGGATACTTCACAATAAATTAACAATAAAGTCATCTTGTGTGTTTTATTGCTCTCATTATGTTATGGATCAGACCAAACCCTGTCAAAACACAGCAAGGAGATAGACTAGATCTTAACTTTTATCTTATTTCAAGGCAAATGTAAGGTGCTGCATTGTAAATGTGATTCGCTTGGTCAAATTACTAGGCTTTAAGCAAAATATACTTTATTCTTACACCACAGTTAAAATACAACAAAAGAATTGGCATAACTTCAGCTCTATTGAAATACTTAACAAAATAAGGCATTATTTAACTACTACTCATCAACTGTTCCAATGTAGCAGCATCCCCATAAACAACCTTGGCAAAGCCAAATTCAGCAAAACAGATTTCCATCACTTGCTATCTTCTCTAGTACAGGAGAAGGAACACCGACAGAATGAATCGAACAGAAGAGAGAGACCTCGAGTGTTTTGCAGAGGCAGAGAGATTACTGTATCTAGCCGGTTCTATTCCAAAACCCCAACTTCAACAACTGGAAGCAAAATTAAAACTGAGTCTGTTTGAGCCTGACTCCGCCCACTCATGTTTCTTTTGTCTACTTTAAAAAAAAGACCCAAAGCTATTTACTCTGCTTTCCATGGAGCAGACACCTCAGCACCAGGTCTGCACTGCTCCCCTTCAAGAGAACCAGGACAGACAAATCCTTCCTAAAGGCCCATATTGTCACATTTAATTTAACTTGAAGATCTTGACTTCTTTTAAAAAGCCAGCTCATTCTTCATATTTTCCTGCAAAGTGAGGGTGATCTCACAATGTACATATATTGTATGCAATTATTTGAAGTTATGGGACAATTGTCAGACTAAACTAGTACAATTTTATTCTAAAAATATAACAGCCTGTGCACTCACGAGAGCAAGGAGACAGCAAGTAACCTTAGGCTAATGGATCACCCAGTTAGGACAGAGATGGAGGAGGAATTTCTTCCCTCCCAGGGTAGTGAACATGTGGAATTTTTGTTAAATCGCAGACAGCAATAGAGGCTGGGCCATTGTCTCCTCCTTGAAAATGCCAGACTTTTAGATACTTTTAAACAATCTGTTCAGGAGATGTTATTACACACCTCTGGAGCAGGTGGGACTTGAACCCAGGCCTCATGTCTCAGAGGTAAGGACGCTACCACCACCTCCAAACCTTTCTTAAGTAGATTTTTAATCAGTAAAGGAATCAAAGAATATGGAGAAAAGGCAGGAATGTGGAGTTGAGGAATATCAGATTATGCAATGATCTCAATAAATAGCAGAGCAGACTCGATGGGCTGAAAGGCTTCCTTCGGCGCCTACCTCTTGCAGGAAGGAGATAGAGGATTTTTAAAAAAAAAAGAGATGGCAAGAGGATTTCAAACATGAGAGTGTGCCGTTTGCACACCTGTCCTCTCTAATATTTACTCCTGCCTTACTAAAACAAATTATCTGGTCACTACACTCCCAAAATTACTTTAATCTTTGATACCAAAACAAGCTATAAATGGAAAATGAAATTACATATTTGCATGTAGCAACACTTCAGTTAATGCGTTCCTGAAAATGATTTAGATGCATAATGAAGCAGCTAAGAAACAAACCTTTCCTGTTCTGCTAATGCCAAGGTCTCTGGCCCACACCTGTGCTGTCAAACCTTAAAATCCCACCGCAGTTTCCCCAAATTCAAGGACACCCTTCCCTCAATCCCTTCAAAACCAAGAACTCCACTCCGAAGCTGCAGCTAAATATCTCAAATGTGGCTCAAGCACCAACTCACTGTAGCTTTAAATTACAAAAATGAAAATTATACAATATAAATAAAAGGGTTTATAATAGTATTCACGAAGACCACATATTTACAGTTTTTATGGAAGAACAAATAAAGTCAATGAACTGGATTCTCAAAGTGCAGGGAATGTCAGAATAACCAATGAAAATGAAATGTGACGCATTCAATCACTGTGAACAAGTGGCTGTGATAAAATATTTGCCTTACATGATGCAACACCCTATTATTATAAACCAGAATCATGTCTCAACTGGCAAAAATACAGGACACTACCAGTCCCTATTTAGAAGGTCTTATATCTGGTGCACATCTGTCACACTTCATATTAAGTAAGAAGTGCTAAATGCAAGTTCATCTCAATCTGCAAATCCTTGGGATAAATGTATAGCAAGTTTCCTGAACATTGCCCTTTAGCACACAGGCCAAATTAAACATAGTTCCAATATCCAAATATCCAGACACCATACATGGTCCAGGCCACTTACACATTAGACCATGTCAGAAGTCACATGACACCAGGTTATAGTCCAACAGGTTTATTTGAAATCACAAGCTTTCGAAGTGCTGTTCCTTGCTCAGGTGAACCTGATGAAGGGGCTACACTCTGAAAACTTGCGATTTCAAATAAACCCTTTGGACTATACCCTGGCGTCGTATGACTTCTGATTTTGTCCACCCCACTCCAACATTGGCACCTCCACACATCAGATCATGGGAGATCAGCCTTTTCACAAAATCAGAACTAGCAGAGGTCAAATATCTAATTGAATTACTGTGTGTCCTTATCAATTCTTCAAATGTCTGAAAAATGGTATTTTAAGAAATTAATCAGAAATATCAATAAACAGGAAGTCTTACAGTTTGTCTACAGCAAATCAACATACTCATTAGTATCAATGAGAAGAGGCAATTGGTAACTGAAGGTTCACATTCACACCATCAGTAAATTTCCATTTCTCTCACATTTCCATAGCTAAGTGACTAATGCTTGTTATCCATTGCAGCTTTTGTTGAGAAAATTAAAACCTTTTTAAAAAATTCTTCAAAGTTAATTCCCTCAAATACCTTGCAAGTCAAACAGACACAACTTAATGTTGACTGCATCATGGGCAGTCCGTTAGCCTTGTAATTTGTATGTCTTTATCTCCTTTCACTTCACTTTTCACCATTTTAGGATTTTGTATCAACTAATCTCAATTCAATCAGATCACTATCAGCTGATTTGATAAGTCTTCTTTCCTGTCTTCAACACTGGTGTTGCTCTGTGCTTTTGCCTTATGACTGGTTTCTTCTTTTTATTAATAATTCCTTTCAAGGAATTTGACAATTTCACAATAAGTTTTGTTTATCAAATGTTTGATGAATAAAGGGTCTCAGCACAACACTCAATTTTTACATTAGCCTTTTCTATCCTGGTCTTGGGTTTCAATCCAGCACAACTGGTGGTAGGTTGTATCTGTTCTACGTAAAATATTATAAAGGTCTATACTGGGTGAAGGTCTGAAAACATTGCCAATTATAATTCAGCTTAAATTGCCAGTCTCTGAAAAAGATGGATTAAAAACATATTCTTGTAATAGGGAATCCATTCTGGTTGGGACAATGCACACTGATGGGGTAATGTTGAGGGTGCATTAACATGGTATGCTTTGGGCAAAAAAAAAGTCCAATCCCTAACTAATCACAGTGATTAATCAGTAGAAGAAACCCAATAATCTGCCTGCTTGATCCATTTCCTGATTCAATCACAGTTTCTGTTACAGTGAGTGTGATGTGTTGCATATCTGAGTATATTCTGAATTACACATATAGAAGATTTTTCATTGCAAAATGAAGAGGTAATGTATGAAACCATTGCTTACGTGATTACTCAAGATATAAGGAACTTTAAAGACAGAAACGATTATTGGACCCTTTTTTTGCTTAAATCAATCACATCTATCCCTTTTTGATTTTAATTGCCAGTCTCTTCTCTGTTCAGAAGTGTATTGAATTATGCTGCTGGTCTCAATTTTCTGCCCTCACAATCTTCTCCAGGGAGAACAAGGATCTTTGACACTCATCCAACTCCCATTCCATGCCTGAGCAGTTATCTGCAGAAATCTATTATCATAAGAGGCAACAAACCAGTTCAATATGAGAAGGCAGGCTGGAATATGTATACCTTATTAGCATTTTTCTGACTCTTGCTGAGAGATTAGGGAGGGCAGTAAGGGTACATCCATTGCCTGGATAGAGACTGGATGCACTGAATGATGAGGACAAGGATGAAGATTTTGAGGAAGCCAAACAGCAGTTTGCAGAATTTGATACCTGATTGAACACAACAGCAATGGAGAAGCACACTAAAAAGCACAGCTGAAGGGCAGGTGGCTCATATAACTAGAACTTATTCAAGTAAGCCATTTTAGTTTTGCAACAATATTCTAACAGTTTAAGAACATTAACAGCATTTCACCAATTCCCACCCATCTCTCAGCTTTTTTTTTAGAAAAAGAAATGGCTTATACATTTTAGGTCTTTTACATGATTCAAGTAGGAAAAAACAGGTCAGCTCCAAATTACCAAGGGAATGTTGTCTTTTTGGAAACTCAAAAGGTTGAACAAAGTTAGTGCCACTGGCTGTGTGAAAGGTCATTAGGATCAAAAACGTATGGGATGTGGAGATGTTAACACTGAGCAACAAGGGAGGCGATTGGTTGAGGTTGTCACTATCCAGACATTTCTAAACTGGAGGTTTCATGATGGCACTGGGTGCATTAGAAACATAATTCTGATCTCATTCGAGTGTAACTCCACACATGAAAAAGTGTAAAGTTGCAGCTCATGTAGCTTCTATTTTTACTTGGTTTGAAATCTAGCCCACCAGATCATCTCCCGAGTGGAAGCATCTGCAACAAACTATTAAGGGTGAATTTTAATATAATTAATCACTTTCTATACTTTATAGGGAAACATTCAGAATAAATTTTCTTGTTGTTATACAGTGTAAACCTGATTATGGTACAAACTGATATAAACCATTTTGAATTTGGGTTAAATAACTCATCACGTAACTTAATCAACACGACTATTGCAATGAAGCAGCTAGTCAGAGCCAAGAACATACTAAAACATTTTTTATTGTTTAGTGAAATTATTATGGCAGATACTCAGAACCATTAGTTTTTGTGACAACATCTTCACTGTTTTTCCTCTCGGGTTTAAAGTAGACAATACATAGACATGAGTAGCTGCAGATATTTCCCAGCCAGGAACTGGTGGACATTTCATGGTATTAGAGGCTCCGAAACAACAACAAAAACAACTCCCTTTCGAAGAATGCTCTCACGTAATAAAACGTTCAAGGCATATGATAGGAGCATTATGAAACAAAATTTGATGCTAATTCACATATGGAGATATCAAGATAGATAACCAAAAGCTTGGTGAAAGAAGCAGATTTTAAGGAGCACTTTAAAGGACGGGAGAGGACTTTTGGTCCTTGGCAACTGGAGTTATGCCTACCAGGGGTAGAACTTTTTTTTAAATTCATCCAGGGGATGCAGGCATCACTGGGACTGGACAAGCATTTATTGTCTATCCCTAACTGCCCTGGAGAAGGTAGTAGTGAGATGTCTTTTTGAACCACTGCCATTCATGATATGTAGCTACACCCACAATATCGTTAGGGAAGGAGTTCCAAGATTTTAATCCAGATACATTGGAAGAATGGCATTATAATGCCATGTTACGATGGTGGGTAGCTCAGAAGGCAACTTGTGGTGCTTCCATGTCTCTGCTGCCCTTGTTTTTCCAGATTGTAATGGCTGAGGGCTTGGATGGTGCTGTTTAAGGAGTCTTGGTCAGTAGCTGCAGTATATCTTGCAGCTGTTACACACTGTTGCTACTAAGCATCGGTGATGGAGAGAATGAATGTATGTGAATGTAGTGCCAAACAAGAGGGCTGCTTTATTCTGGATGGCATTAAGCTTATTGAATGTTGTTGGAGCTGCACTTACCTGGGCAAGTGCGAGGTATTCCATCACATTCCTCACTTGTGTCTTGTAGATGGTGGGCAGACTTTGGGAAATCAGGTGAGTTATTCACTGCAGATTCCTAGGCTCTGACCTGCTCTAGCAGCCACAGTATTTATAGTCAGTTCAGTTTCTGGACAATGGTAACCCCATTCAGTAATGGTAATGCCACTAAACATTAAGGGGCAATGGCTAATTGTCTCTTGTTGGACGTGAGTGTTGCCTGGCACTTGTCACTTTTGTGGCACAATTGTTACTTGTCACTTGTCAGTCCAAGTCTGGATATCGTCCAGATCTTGCTACATTTGGACATGGATAGCTTCAGTATCTGAGTTGCTGCAAATGGTGCAATCAGCAGAAATCCCAACTTCTGACCTTATGATAGAGGGACATTGATGAAGCAGCTGAAGATGGTGAGGTGTAAGACATAACCCCGAGGACCTCCTGCAGAGATGTCCTGGGGCTGAAATGACTGACTTCCAATTATAATCATCTTCCTTTGTGCCAATCATTGGAGCCTCCCCCAAATGTTACAGACTGTAGTTTTGCTAGGGTTTCTTGGTGCAACACTTGGTCAAATGTGGCCATTATGTCAAAGGCAGTCACTCTTACCTCACCTCTGGAATTCAGCTGTTTGTCCATGCTTGAATTATTACCGTAATGAGGTCAGGAGCCGCGTAGCTCTGGCAGAACCCAAACTCAGTGGGCAGGATATTGCCGAGCAGGTGCTGTTTTATAGCACTGCTGATGATACCTTCTGTCACATTACTCATGATCGAGTGTAGACTGAACGGACGATAATTAGATTTACCTTTTTTGTGGATGGGCATACCTATACGATTTTCCACATTGTCAGGTAGCTGTACTGGAACAGCTTGGTAAGGGACGCAGCAAGTTCTGGAGCGTACGTCTTCAATATTATTGTCAGAATGTTGTCAGGGTCTTTGGAATACTCAGTGCCTCCAGCCATTTCTTGAAATCGCCTGGTGTGAATCAAACTGGCTGAAGACTGGCATCTGTCATGCTGGAGAACTCTGGAGGAGGCTGACGTAGATCAGCGCCTTGACACTTCTGGCTGAAGATTGTTACAAGTACTTCAGCAGAATCTTCTGCACCAATGTGCTGGGCTCCATCGTCATTGGGGATGGGATTATTTGTGAAGCTGCCTTCTCCAGTGAGTTGTTAAATTGATCACTATCATTCACAACTGGACGTGGCAGGACTGCAGAGCTTCGATTGGATCCATTGGTTCTGAGATTGCTTAGCTCTGTCCATCACTTGATGATTATGCTGTTGGACATGCTTGACCTATATTGAAGCTTCAACAGGTTGACATCTCATTTTTAGCTAAGTCTGCTGCTACACCTGGCAGTGGTTAAAATTGGGGAAGCCAGAAGCTAACAGACCAGAAATGGACAACAGAAGCAAAACTGCATCTAGGAACTGTGTACCTTTCTGCTACATTACAAACATTAACTACCATATCCTGGTATCGTATCAGTTTTGGGTTCTCTTTAGAACTCTCAAATGTTGCAGATTAAAGCCTGTGCTTTACCAAGTAAAAGCAAAGAATAAAACCAAGAATTGCAAACACTGATGGTCAGAAACAAAAACAAATTACTGGAGAAACTCGGCAAGTCTGGCAGAGAGAAACCAGAGTTAACATTTCAAGTCTGGTGATCCTTATTCAGACAAACAAAAAAGAAACATAATGCTGGAAACATTCAGAAGATTGGGTAGTAGTACTTCTGATGAATAGTTATCTCAAACTGAAACATAAACTGGTTTCGCTTAATTGATGATGCCTGATCTGCTCGAGTATTTACAGCAATCTTTGGTTTTATTTCAGATTTCTGGAACCTACAATATTCTGTCTTGTACCAGTGTATGGTGCCAGCTATATTTAACCTGCCTGCATTTATCTGAGGACCATGGTAACATTTAAGATTTTATCACTTGGGGGAAAGTATACACCAGGCATTCATCAAACTGTGGCGCAAGACGTAACATTAAATTTGTTGGAGACGACTTTTTGGTGTGAGGAGTTCCGTGAAATAGAAGATAAACAGTAAAGTCAGACATATTGCCAGAAACATAACAAAACTTCGAGAAGGGTGCAGTGTAGAAACATGGATCCTCAGAATTTTTCCATTCCCCTGGCAGCCCCATTGATTGGCCTGATACAGGTTGGGAGGACTAACCTCAGCCACTTGTATGACTCTAAGCGCATTTAAACGCATTCAGCAACTGATTAGTTGTAGTCAGGGCTGCTCATCCCTTTGATGTAGCTGGCTACTCAGTAACATCACCAAGACTGCTGGATGCTGTTGGGACTACCCCTGCAAAAGCACATGGATTTTTTTTGGGGGGGTGGGGGATGTTCAGGTGCCAGAGCCAGTCAAGCAAGGGGTGTAAGTGTGCATCTGTGTGTGTGCTGTTAGTCAAGGCGGGCAAACCTCTATCAGTCACCATCACTGTCGTAGGCGGTGGGGTGTCGGTGCCCTCCATTGATGAAACAATGAGGCTCCCCAGATGTCATCGCTTCCCTAAACTTACTGGAAGACAGCCAAGGTTGTCTCCTGTGCTGCAGAACGCTTACTGATCTCTGGTAAAATGCCAGCAATGGCAGGAAGAAGACCTTAATTTAACAAAGTTGATGTTCTTAATGCCTCAATATGAACTACAAAGTTAAAACTTTCCACCAATATCCACCATATATCTGTTAACTAAAACAGGTCATCTTTACATTATTCAATATTTCTCAATGATGCACACAGCAGACATGTCCAAAAAGTACCTCGACTGGTGTCTGGGAGGGAGGGCTTAACTTTGCCTCTCCTGCTGTTGGTGAAACATGATGGCAGTAAGAACACAATGAGTAATCCTCTTGTCATTCCTTCTCCCACTGCGAACCCAACAGAGAATTGATCAATTCTAGCCCAGTGTATCATTTAAGCTGCATATATTGTGGATAAGATTGAACAGTGTAAAAATTACTTAGTTCCAGTAACAGGAAAACAGTAGACGCTGGTAGACAATTCTTTAATTTTCCACTTCATATTTCGTCAATAAGAATAGCAACGTTATTAAGTAGTTCTTAACACCTTCCGAGCCCACGTATTTATTGATAAGTGATGTCTCTTGCTGCTTTGTAGTTTATTTTTGTTCCATGTTTAACTGGTTAAAAATAAATCAGCATAGCACTGCTTTGGAGTGAAAGGAACATGTGGTGCAAACAGTAATGACAAAGCAACATTGTCACACAACAGGTGGACAGAACATTAAAGATTACAATCTAAGGGAAACAAAAAGTTATGGGAATTGGTGTCTGGAGCATTGATAAAACAGGCAGACAATCCTATAACTTGCACCAGAGGCAACTTCCACCTTGCAGCTGTACTCATTTCACAGAAGTAGAGTGACCGGGAAATGCAGTCTCGCAACAGATAGAGCACAAAGCAGCGCAAGGACGTTTACTGGTAGCTAAAGAGAATGAAGAGATTACGATCAAAATGCATGCAAATATCTTTAGAATTTTACTGTAAACTTTAATTGCAAACCATTAACTTGTACAGAAAGTTATAATCCTGAAATTCTGCAATCACTTAATCATAGAGCAGCCACCAGTCAAGATACACCACATTTTAAGATCCTAGGAGGAGAACCAGTTGCTTCCTTTGATGTTCTCACAAATGATTCTTCTTGTGTTACTCAGCAAAAGCTCAACTACCCAGATCTCAAGAGCAGTCGAACTTATTGGATTCATAGTGAATGAAAAGGTTTCCATATCCAAACAACCTGCTATCCAGTTGTTAATCTGGCTTCACAGCAAACCAGTTACATTGTGATATCTTCAGGCTCACAGGTTATGACCACAGGTAATGCTTAATATTCATACTGAAGACTGAGAGAAACAGCCTTGAAGCCAAAAAGCAATGACCTATAGTTGTGCTGTCAACCCAATACAAAATACATCAGCAACCACAATCTGAAAAATGTCTACACACCACTCTAACATACCAATAAATACAAAGAACTGCCTATTGGAACAGTGACAATACAGGCTTGTAATTACACCCCAATGTTTTCCCTACACACATCTCAAAAAAAAACCACTGGAAAAACATGGGTGGAGCTAAGAAATAATAATGGAAAGAAGGCACTAGTAACAGTCATTTAAAGAAGGTCTACATTTACAGTCTATCCATACTGTAGGAGAGAGAATAAATCAGGAGATAATGAGGGCATATAAAAAAAGGCAGCACATTAATCATGAGTGACTTTAATCCACATAGATTAGGAGAATCAAATTGGCTGAGATAGCCATGCGGAAGAACTCAGATTATTTGGGACAATTTCCTCAATCAACACTGTGGATCTAACCAGGGAGCAGGCTAATTTGGATGTGATAATGTGAAAGGAAGCAGGTTTAATAAATTATCTCAGAATAAAACAAAATGTCTAGGGAAAAGTGGGCATAACATGGTGGAATTTAACATTCAGTTTGAGATAGATAAACATGGGCCAGAAAAAAAAAACAGCACTAAACTCAAATGAAGGCATAGGACTCACAAAACATCACAACGGATTTCTGACTGGATTCAAATTGAAATGGCTTTTCAAATTGGTGGAGTTGTTGATAGTGAGGAAGGTTGTCAAAGGATGCAGCAGGATATTGTTCAGTTGAAAAGTTAGGCAGAGAAATGACAGATGGAGCTTAATCCAGACAAATGTTAGGTGATGCATTTTGGGACGGCAAATGCAAGAGGAAAGTATAGGGTTACCATTGATACACAGAGGGATCTTGGAGTGCAAGTCCATAGTTCACTGTTAGTGGCAACAAAAATGGGTAAGGTGGTAAAGAAGTCGCACGGCCCATTTGCCTTCATCAGTCGGGGTATCGAGTACAAAAGTTGACAAGTCATGCTGTATCTGGGTAAAACTTTAGTTGGGCCACATTTGGAGTATTGTGTACAATTCTGTTCACCACACCATAGGAAGGATGTGGAAGCTTTGTAGAGGGTGCAAAAGAAGTTGTACAGGATGTTGCCCAGATTGGAGTGTCAGCTATAAGGAGAGGTTTGGGCAAACTTGGATTCTTTTCACTAGAGCTTCGGAGATTGAACGGCGACCTGATAGAAGTATATAAAATGAGAGACACGGACAGGGGCCAATCGTCGGAGTTTTTTCCCCCAGGGTGGAAATGTCAAATACTAGGGGGAATAGGTTGAAGGTGACAGGGGAAAGTTTAAAGGTGTGCGAGGAAGGTTTTTTTATGCAGAGGATGGTAGGTGCCTGGAGCGCGCTGTCAGGGGAGGTGATAGAAGCAGATACGATAGCAACATTTAGACAGACCGATGTTCAGGCAGGGAATAGACGGATACATAACATGAGCTGGCAGCTGGGATTAGTTTAGAATGGCATCATGGCCAGCGCAGACACGGTGGCCCGAAGGGCCTGTTCCTGTGTTGTACTGTTCTATGAATGAGGGCAGAATTGGCTGGAGTGAACTAGGAAAGGAGCTTTGCCAAAATGACAATGGTAGACATTTAAAAAAAAAAGTTCACCACTCAGAACAAAGATATATCCCAGAGAGGAAGAAGGGTTCTATGAAAGGGATAAACCAAACATGGTTAAGAAGTTAAGAACAGCACCAAGTTGAAAAAAAATTCAATAGAGCAAAAATTAGTTGTAAGCCAGAGAATGGGGGTAGTTTTAAAATTCAAATGATCAAAAATGGGGAGAAAACACATTTTGAGCGCGAAGTAGCAAGTAACATAAAAATAGACGGTAAGAACTTTTTTGAAATGAATAAAAAGGAAGAGAGAAGCCATAGTAAACATGGGCCCCTTGGAGAATGAGGCTGGGGAAATAATAAAGGATAACAAGAAAATGGCAGAAAGACTAAAACAAACCTTGCATCCACCTTCATGGAAGAAAACATTAACAGTATTCCAAATATACCAAATAATCAAGGGCAAAAGGGATGGCTGTGGAAGACAATAACAATCACTAGAGAAAAAGTACTATGAAAACTAATAGGGCTAAAAGGCTGATGGGTTGCATCCTAGGACATGAAAGGAAGTAATCACAGAGAGAGAGTGGGTGCGCTGATAGTAACCTTTAAAGAATCTTTAGATTCTGGAAACATTGCAGAAGATTGGAAAACTGCCAATGTAACACCATATACAAAAAGGGAGACCAAAAAAGGTAACTGTCAGCCAGTTAACTGAATATCTGTCATTGGGAAAAGCTTACGAATTTACTCTAAAAGATGCAATAACAGAGTATTTAGAAAAACACAATATAATCAAGCAGAGTTATCATAGCCTCATGAAGGAGAAATAATGCCTGACAAATTTAATAGAATTGTTTGAAAAGGTAACGAGCAGAATAGATAAAGGGGAATCAGTAGATGTAACTTATTTGAATTTTTAAAAGGGTGTTTGATAAGTTACTGCTCATAGGCTACTGAATGGTGTTGGGGTAGATAATTTGCATGGATCAAGGATTTGTGAACTAATAGAAGCTAGAAGGTTGGGATAAGAGATGGTAACTAGTGGAGTGCCACAGGGATCAGTGCAGGAGCCACAACTGTTAACAATATATGTTGATGACTTGGGTGAGGGAAGTGAATGTAACATGCCCAGTTTGAGGATGACACAAAAATAGGTGGCAGAAATTGTGATCAGAATGACACAAAGTGCCTACAGATGGATATGATGTGGAAGTGCCGGTATTGGATGGGGTGGACAAAGTCAGAAATCACATGACACCAGGTTACAGTCAAACTGGTTTATTTCAAAGCTTGTGTTGGACTATAACCTGGAGTCATGTGATTTCTGACTTTGTCCAGAGAGGGGTTAAATGAGCAGGCAAAAACATGTGCGATGGAATAGAATATGAGAAAATATGATGTTACGCACTTTGCAGGATGAATAGAAGAGTTGAATATTATTTGAATGGAGAAAGCCTGCAGGAAGCTGTAAACTAAGGAACTTGATTTGTAGTTCCTTGTGCATGAATCACAAAAAGCTCACATTCAAGTTCAGCAGGTAATAGGGACAGCAAATGGAACTTTGGCCGTTATTTTGAGGGAAATGGAGTTTGAAAATAGGGAAGTCTTTTAAAAATTATACAAGGCACTAGTTAGACCACACCTGGAGTGCTATGAATAGTTTTGTTCCCTTTATCTAGGAAAGATATACTAGCATGGAAGCAGTCCAGAGAAGGTTCATCAGGTTTATCGAAGTATGGAGAAATTTCCTTATGAGGAGAGGTTGGTCAGGCCAGGCGTATACTTGTTGGAATTTACAAGAGTGAGAAGTGACCTTACTGACATATATGAGATTCTTAGGGGACTTGACAGGGTAGATGCTGAGAGGTTGTTTCCAATTATTGGCGAGTTTAGGACAAGATAGCATAACCTCAGAGTAAAGTGTTACCCATTTAAAGCAGAGACGAGGAGGAGTGTCTTACACTGATACACTACCCTCCGAGATAATTTTTTACTACAAAGGGTTGTTAGAGGCAGTGTTGGTTAGCATATTCAAGCCTAAAGTATACAGATTTTTGACTAGTAAGAGAATCAAGGGTTATGGGGAAAAGGCATGAAATAAAGCCGAGGATTATTAGATCAGCAATGATCTCATTGAATAGCAGAGCAGACTCCCTGGGCCAACCAGCTCCTACATCTTATTGTCTAATATTCCCCATTAAATGCAGTAAACAACATATTATCTTTGTTGGTTTCAATTAAAAATTCTGACTATCCACAATGGGAGTGATCAAAATTTAATGTTTAACTGCTCTGTTTATTGCACTTTGACATGAAGGTACTTTAAATGGATTCAAACATTTTCAGTAATGGAACCATAGAATCTAATAACTTAGGATCACTTTCTTCATAATAATCATCCATTTAATGATTAAAATTCTGTTATGGTTATTATGAAACTTTTTGTGGTTAAGCAGGGATGATTTAATCATTGGTCATTTTACAAAATTCTCCAACTGTTCCACTTCAAGTGAAACATATTAAGCTAGCATTAGTGAAAAGGACCAGCAAGTGTGAAATGACTACTCTTATAAACTCGAATTTGGGTTTGTTCTGTCCTAGTGTTAGCAAAGCAAGCATGACAGTGTTCAGTTCAAGCTCGAACAGTACAATGAGGAAAATGTGACAATGAAAGTGGGTGTGTGGTTTCCAATGTGCTAATTTATAAATAAAGTGACATCTAAAGGAACAGCTTCAAAACCAATAGTAAAATCCAATTAGCTGCAACTTAATCAAGTGTGCACTTGATCCATTTAATGGTGACTCCAAACATGTGCAAAAGCTAATACCATCATAATTCTACTTGTAGAAAAGCAAGATCCACGCAAACAACATCTTGGATGTGAAAGCATTCTCCCAGCACTTTGACAAATGAATACTCAGCAAAAAAAAGAAAAGAAACGGTTTTCTTCGGTATATTACAGAACATAAATGATGTCACATAGAATGCTTTTGCATTAGTACTTGGTGCAGGCTAACAGAGCATATCAGGAATACCTGCTCATGATTTTGTAAGCATTAGTTCTGAGAATTCATGAAACCGGTATAGAATGTTATGATATGAACTCCAGGCCTACACCCAGAACACTACAGTTAAAGATTCCAGTGATCAGCATTTTGGAACTGTCTCTTGGTTCCTTTATCATTAAAGAATAACATGATCTGGTCTTTCCATGGATTACATTTTGTATGGTCCAATCTAACAGTCAATTGTTCTGAACATTCATACGTCTTAAAAAGGAAAACCAGAAAATAGCACTTAAATATTCATTACATAACAAGAATATATGGCCTATTGTTTTCTGATGAACTCAAGTATCTGATGCTTTTAGTGCAATATAAAGTTGAATGCCTCAAGGAGGCATTAAATCAATTTCAAACGTCTTGACATTGAATACAGCAGGGAGGAAAACAGGTCAGTCTAGCCAGTAGTTGAACATCTTAAAATAATTGTTTTTTTGCTAAATCAGCTTTAAAAAAAGTCTTGCTGGATAATTGTATTTAATTATACCTAATACAGTTATGAAGAGTATGCTGTCACAAGACTAGGATGTTAATTGCACTGCTTGACTAGAACAAAAATAAAAATTGAAGTGACTCCCAAATTGGATAACAAAATTACTCTCCAACCAATCTAGTATCAAAGAGCACAAGCCAACACAATAAATAGTTAGAAACAGTTTAAACCAATTCCAAGAAAATATTAGTTCAAACCTTGACTACCTGCAATAATATGAGTCACTTTGAAATGAAGGTGACACAAAAGCACCAGCAAGTGTCACAGTCAATGGAGTTTACTGGAGTGGTTCCAAAGATCAATAGAGTATACAGTTCACAACCACTAGTATTGCATGTCTATTATTGCCTACTTGCCAGCTGTTTCTAGTCGACTTTTCTATCACAACACTTTAACATGTTAACACTTGGCTTTGAAACATGTAGTGGCACACATCATATGAGGTTTCCACACACTGCATTGCTGGTTCAATCTTTTGGGTTTCTAGATGTGTGTCACATTGCTAAAGTTTTTATTTCAGGTCATCTGTGAAATTTCACCTCTGAACCTCTACTATTCTTCCCAAGTTTCTGGATGAAGGTCACATTCCTTATGGTTTTGAGTTTATCCATGAAAGATTTCCTCTCAACACTGATCATGTTTTTTGCAGTTGTGAGCTCGATGCACAAAATGGCGATGATAAGTCATTTGTCTGACATACAGACAACACGTAGAGTCTCCTGTCACTGAAACAGTATAACAATGACATTGATGCTAATCATGCTGGCAGGCTGATTAGTCTGATTTGGCACTTCATTTTTTGTGACATTGTATTCGCCTTTTCATGAAACTGTTCCAGCTACCTCACATGCCTAACAATGCCAAGTAGGTGACATTCAAAAGGGTCTATCAGCCTCAAGTACCCATCATATTTTCACTGAAAGAATAAATCTCTACAAGCACTATAGTTTTCAAAATACAACAATGAACATGAGGGTTGGTTTGTGCAACAGGATAGAATACGGCTTTCAGTTGTAGAACATGAGTGCTGATCTGAATTATCTAGGATGAATATCTATGCCATTTATCACTAAAAGGGAATAAAATGTGACAGCGATACAGGACAGTCCAAAGGAAAGGAAAGGGAAAGGGCAAGAGATTTTGAAAACGAGTGAAAACCGTGGTGCAAATGCAATATCAAACATGCACAAAAGGTATATGAGAGAAGTCATAATCAAAAAAAAAGAGTTAAATTAGAACAAAGTTGAAAGAATGAAGAGAATATGTCTGTCAAGACATGAATAGAAAATGAGCAAAAATGAGACAGAATATCAAAAAGAAAAGAGAAAAACTGAGAGAGAACAGAAGACTAGAAAAGTTGCAGCAAAGGAGAGGAAATAGATAAAGCAAAAAAAACACAAAATTGCAAACAAGGTCAACTTAGAAGAAAAGGCAAGAAAAAGCAAAAGAAAATAAGTCAGAAGAACACAGGCAACAGAGACATAATGGAGCATTTTCTTTTCTGCCTCTGACTGTTTCAAAGTTCCTAGTTAGTGAGATGGCCAGGCTGAAAATATTAAATTCCAGGCTTCAGATTTCTGGAGCATCTAATTAAAATAACTGACAATCACATACAATGATTTAATAATGAACATTCCAGTGCATTTTCATGTTGGAATTTGAGACAAAGCTGGAAAAAAGCCAGACAATACAGTGCGAGGACCCCAGTGCTAGCATTGTACAAACTGAGATTCAGTATAAAAATGTAAATAAATAAAAGTCCAATATGAGCCAATAGTGGAAGCACTTCTTGTGCAGTGCTGTTTTTAGTTGGCTATTTTTGTTTTAGGAACATGGGCTTCTAAAATGCATTGATTCCTCTTCTTCTTGTCACAATAATTCACTAAATTACAATAAACACTGTCTTAATAAAAGAAAAATATTGCAGATGCTGGAGATCTGAAATAAAAACAAAGTGCTGGAGAAACTCAGCAGATCCATCAGCATCTAGGGAAGAAAGAAACAGTTTTAACATTTAGAGTTCAAAATGACTTGTCTCTAGAACGCCAATTAAATGCTGTCCTGATAGGTTACTTACAATTTGCAAACCTAAAATAATTAAAACTCAGGAGATAAAGGCATCTGTGGTTTGATCTTGTGAAGAGAATGATCTTTTATCCTTATCAATTTCAGCGTTTTCCAAAATGCTGCAAAAATTCTCAAAAAATTACATATTGATCATAAAAAAAATTGATGGCTTACACATCTGCGTTGACCATCTACATTGAACAGCATGATACACATTCCTTAAATCCCAGTCATTTAGTACACAGCTCAATAGCTGATGCTGTATATACTGAAATCAGGGTGTCAGCTGTCAGGAACAAATGAACAAAAAGCTTGTACATTGCACAAGGGAACTGCAAGAAGTATAGTCAGAGAAACCAGTCACCAACTGTTGTCATAGATGTATTTAGCTTAGTGTGCTCATATCCAAGTACTGCAAGGAGCAAAAATCTTCAATTAGGCCAATATCCTTTAACAATAAGTTTTAGTACATTACAATCAGGTTACATTTACACTACAACTGTAGCAAACAACCCACGTTACAAATATAGTATGATACCAGAGTCAGGATTTAACTCCATTCTACAGCAAAGAAGAATGAGATTCCTTTGGAGGGACCTCCCATCCATTCCCAAGTTGAGCAATGACTCCACTTTACACTGATGCTACCACTCTAGTGCAAGTGCAGCCTTAATTCATCATCTCCAACATGACCACCATTCACAACTTCTGCCCCAGTTCTATACAGCTCAAAATATTCTTTAGATACAACACACCATTTAGCAAAGTGAAATATATAATTGCAGCACTAAAGTCTGTTTATTTGCAGTTCAACTGGACATGATATAAAACGTCCTTTATGCTGAACTGAAATCCGAGAACGGACAAGAAAGAGCATTTTATTTTGAATTTGAATGACTTTCTGCCAAACGTGTGGGGAAAACTACAACTGTACCTTGTATAGTTGGTGAAAGCCAAATGCAATCCCAGCCATGATGATTGCCAAGGCGCCATATTCCCGCCACCTGGAACTAGGAGGACCTATAATATATGAACATAAAGCGCAATGAGCAATTGATACAGTAAAGGAATGAAAGGATTATTGACACCACTGCAATGTCTAATTCACCTTTTAAAGTCTCAACTTCTTTGCACAGCACTGTTTTCCATTTCAGAGCAAAAATGCTTTCTATAAATAAACAGTCTTGACTTATACTGAATTAGTTTGTCCAGCATTATTTTCACACTGTAATTGGAGCACGAGGCACTGAAACAAACCAGGAATACAGGCCTGTGCAAAATTTTAATAGAAATTCTGATCAGCATGAGGCTGTAAAGTAGAAAAGGGACTCTAAAGTGGAGGATAGCAGGGGAATAAACAGGAGGGTGTAGTCTTACACCTTTCAACAACGGAATACATAGCTAACTGGAAACCAGGAAAACTTGGAATCACGGGAGATAATGAATTCCTTGCAAATGATTGTACAGTCTCACCCAGCTTAGGGCTGCAGTAGTTCAGGAGCTACTCTGAGGGCAAAATGTCGTAGAAGCTATTGTAGTTAATACACAGTCGACTGGATAATACAATACTGAAGTTTTATTTCCGAAAGATACGTTTTTATGTGTCAACACATCTTAAAATCTTGCAAACTCTCATATTCTGTCAAGTATTTGTGAAGTAGCACCCTCTCCTCATTCTTTATAAATTGGTCTCCCCTTTTCCTTCCAAGATTGTTGCTTGTGTCATAGTCATGATGAATGCAGGATGAAAAGCTTTAACTGTGTCCTCGTTTCACAATGCTTAAGTTCTGCACCGCCAGAAATTATTTACAAAAGCATTTTTTGCTAACTGTGATCTGTTTCCCTGTGTCAATTTAAATACTTTAGTGTCTAGAAAATTAATGATTTCCTTGTATGTTGTGAATTTAAGTTTAATGAAACAATGATGATTATTGAGGATATTGATGAATTCCTTTGATTCTGTCTGAATTCAATTAACTCACTCACCTCCATAAATATAGAAAGTAATGTTGTCACGTAACCGCATCAGCTAATTAAGGACTTAGTGAGAATGAAAAAGGACCCCCAAAAAAATCAAAATTTGGTCTTAAAATATATTTTAACTCCTGACAGGTATGGCAAGAAACTAAGAATGCAACAGAATTCTGACCTTTCTGTTAAGGACATGGAATATAAAAGTAGGGAAATTTTACCACAGCTGTACAGCATCTTGGTGAAACTATATCTGGAGCACTACGTAGAACTGTGGTATCCTTGCTAAAGGAAGGATACACTTGCACTGGAAGGTATTCAGAGAAGATTAATTTGGCTGATTTCTGAGATGAAGAGTTGTCATATGAGGTAAGGTTGTGCAGATTGGACCTACATTCATTGTAGTTTAGAAGAATTAGCAGATTTTATTGAAATAAAAAGATACCGAGGGGCTTGATAGAGTAGATGCTGGAGGATGATTCTCCTCATGGGCAAATCAAGAATCTGTGGCCATAATTTCAAAATAATGGGTTTCCCAATTAAGACAGATCAGCAAGAATTTATTCTCTCAGCTGGTCATCAGTCTTTGCAATTCCCTTCCCCAGCAAAGCTGGACATTGGATATATAGCACGTACTTTTATTAACTGGCATCTATGGAACCAGGAGGGTGCTGGCTGATCAAATGTTGCAGATAACCACAGTAAACCTGGCCAAGCAAAACTTTGAGTCACAACATTCCTCGAATAAATCTATGTAAAAATCATCAACGTAAAGTAATAGGAATGTAATGTAATACAGCAATATATTCACATCACTATTACACTTTATTTACAGCGGAAATACTTGGACATCACAGTAGATCGCAGTATTTGAGGTATTTAATTTTTGCCAGTTTATTAAGAGTGCTGGTTGATAAGGTGCCAGTCAAAACATAGTTTGCTGTTTTCAAAGCTGAGCTAGACAGATATTTGATCTAAAACAGAATCAAGAGTTATGGAGGCAGGCAGTAAGGGGGAGTTAAGGCAATAATCAGGTCAGCCACGATGGGGCAATTGGCAGATTCCTGCTCCTAATATGACTTTTTTGGTTAAACCAGCAAAGCAGGATTAGAAGTCATCTGATGGGTAGTGCAGTGGCTCACTGATTAAACTGCTGCCTCACAGTACCAGGGACCCTGGGGTTCGATTCCAACCTCGGGCGATTGTCTGTGTGGAGTTTGCACATTCTCCCCGTGTCTGCGTGGGTTTCCTCCGGGTGCACCGGTTTCCTCCCACAGTTCAAAGATGTGCAGGCTAGGTGGATTGGCCATGCTAAATTGCTCATAGTGTCCAGGGATGTTCAGGCTAGGTGGGTTAGCCATGGGAAATGTAGGGTTACATGGATAGGGTACAGGGGTTTGGGTCTAGGTGGGATGCTGTTCGGAGGGTCGGTGTGGACTCGATGGGCTGAATGGCCTGCTTCCACACTGTAGGGATTCTATGATTTGAACTATGAAGCATTCGTGTTAAATCATGGAATAATATAACGATCAGATTTCATTTTGAACTTTTTCATATCAAGTTTCATATTCGACTAGATAGCACCAGCATCTAAACAATATTAGGGAAAATCACAAAGCAAACCCATGCGAAGATAGGGTTGAATGCAAAACTACATTGTTAAATATAGTTAATACCTGAACAAACATAGTCTAGTTTGGGGATTATTATTACATAGGTCAATGGTTCAATAAGGCAGAAATTAAAAATGATTTAACACCATTTTAAATAATTTAGTAACTCAATCGAAAAAGAGAATGTTGTGACTAGCAAGTTGTGACTATATTTTGAGGCTCAACCAGCAAAAATAACCCAGATGTATGGAATCTAGACACAGTTTCACAAACAGTTCAAATGTTTCACTGCTCACAAAGCAAGTTAGCTTCCATTTGTGATTTTGCTATCAATTTTACTGAATTGATCTAAAATACAAAAAAGTGTTACTGAAATCTAGTGCTTGATATCAGAATGAGCAATGAAACATTGGACCAATTAATCAAAATGGATTAGAATCATAGAATCCCTACAGTGTGGAAACAGGTCATTTGGCCCAAAAAGTCCATACCGACTCTCCAAAAAGCATCCCACCCTATCCCTGCAACCCTGCACCTACCATGGCTCATCCACCTAGCCCACACATCCTGAACACTATGGGCAATATAGCATGGCCAATCCACCTAATGTGCACAACTTTGGACTGTGGTAGGAAACCCACACAGATACCGGGAGAATGTGGAAACTCCACACAGACAGTCACCCGAGGGTGGAATCAAGCCTGGGTCCCTGGTGCTGTGAGGCAGCAGTGCTAACCACTGAACCACTGTGTTGCTGATTGTTGTGTTATGACAACGTAAAAGCAGTGTGAAGTTTCTCATTTAAGTACAGAAATCATTTTACAAATCAAATATAAATATATTTTATTTTAATGCATCATTTTGTGGAACAGAGATCTGAAAGCAACAGCCCCAGTCACGCTTTGCATTGTGTTAAACTAATCTCAGATTATACTTTGTAAAAATGGAAAACAAAGTTTGCCCCAGAGCCATAGGTGGAGGCTTTTTGTCAAAGATCTTAGCCTGGGTCCATGTAATGGATCCCACACACATAGGATGCAAGCTCCCATCAAAACTACTGCTGATAAATCTCATCCCAAATCTCTGTGATTACAGCCCATAGGAAAACAAGCTCAAAAGTTAAAACTGGAAGAACTGCAGATGCTGTAAATCAGAAACAAAAACAGAAATTTCTGTAAAAGCTCAGCAGGTCTGGCAGCATCTGTGGAGAGAAATCAGAGTTAACGTTTCAGGTCAAGTGACCCTTCCACAGAAGGACAAAAGTTAATTTGACTAGCTGCAGTTTACTCAAGGTCTAAAGGACATGGATCCCAGATCTGACGCTTATGCAGTAAACACAATGAGGTCTTGACTTATCTGCATATGAAACAGTCCATAAGTGTGGAACTTTGGCTTAGCAAACTATCCCTCAATAGATTATCATCATTATGGTCTCCTCGCAGCACTTTCCCCTGCCTGTGGGAGTCCTACCCTTAGTTGCCTGCATCTTGATATCTTGGGAGGTTTGTTAGAGATTCACTGGTATTATTGACCTAGTTTACTCCCCTGTGGGAAGAAAAATACTTTCTTGTTGAATCAGTCAGAGCACAAATAGACTTGTAAAGAAAGCAAGTCCTTCAGGCATGCTGTTCTGCTATTACCGTGGAAAGCCAATATCTATAATTTGGCCACCCACCATGAAGGAACCACCTGTGTCTGAACTGCATACAGGACAGAATTACTGTAGCTGTTCAATTGATCTTCATCGCCTCTGCTCTAATACTGGGGAAATTTATCTTTCAATTTTATTCAAATACTCTACGGAGTCTAGTAAAATATACTGTCCATGAAATATTCCTAATTTACAATAACACATCAAGAAACAACCCGATAGACTTACTAGTTTCAAACTAAAATCTGACAAGAGATTATGCCACATCATGACCAGATTGTTAAATATATAGTGCAAATCCTCCACAGTTTGAGAAATTCCTGCTTCAGAGAAACATGGTAGAATAGGATTGTTCCTTAAAATTGCTGCTAGTGATTTGATACTGGTTTTAAAGACAGTCAGCTTTTTAAAAAAATCTTCAGGTTAATTTGCATGTAGTTAACTAAGTAGCACAGCCCTTTGAAACCTTTCGAAACTGATTGGTTTCCATGAACAGGCGAAGGACGAGTATGATTGATAACAAAAGATTCTGTATAACCTTCTGGTGGGGTATCAATCGAGTCAACGGTTTAGGTTACCCCCTTTTATTATTTACTGCAAACCTACTGTTACTGATAGAATAATACATTCGGATCTTAGACAGTTTCTGGATCCATTACTGCCAAGCAGAACCAGCCCATCTACTCTTTAATAGGCCTTCCTTAATAAGAATAACTGGATAGTGTATTTCGCTCACCGTGGGAGGTGTTCTGTTAAGAGGCTTCTACTCTATAACTGACAAAATTATTTTCTGTAGGTTTCTAATTAGTAAAACAAAGCAAATTAGAGAAAAGGGCGAAAGAACAGGGTATTTCTTTATTTGCAGCATTCTATGATCAACTGGAGTATTTTAACCCCACTGTGTGTGTTTTATTCTAGTAAAAAGTTCTCCAGGGGTTAACATCGCACCACGAGCATCCTCCAACAGTGGGCTATTACATTAATTATGTTTTATGATTATCATAATATAACTACTTTCTTGATTAGAACCTGCAGCTTACAGGAAAAAAAAATCATAAATATTCATAATCATAAAGATCATGCATTGAGACTGAAAACTCCAAGTTATAAAGTCATATTCACACAAAAGCAGGTTTTAAAGTAGTTACAAAATCCTACTTCATGATCATTTTAATACCAAAGTTTAATATCTTAAATTCAGATTTTTTAATCTGTAGGGCTACTCAAATTGACTAATTTTAAGTTGAATATTCTACACATCAAAAATGATTAATCAGATTTTAAGACATATTAAATCAAAAATTCATACCAATTCCTAATTTAGTATGCATTCAATGTGTTGCACACTAAACAGAACACTGCTCCTTGAGGTTGTTTTTATCCCATATCAATTGTTCAGTTACTAAAATTAAATAGATCTGCTAGTGAAATGCCTGCTTGATAATAATCTTTTGCTGTTCATAACCCAAACAATCAAATCAAATGTGCAAACTGTACTCTGTATCCTTTCCGAACTAGCTGGGCTACTACACCAATCAACAGATTTAAATCCCTACTGAAATGTTCTCAGTTTTTATGCTCTTACTTCCTGCCTCTCAAGCCTGATCTGCTCCTTTCATCCAGTGTTCAGATCTTGGGACAGTCTGGATTCTTCACAGCTTTAACAGTACAGCTGTCAGGAGACATGATTTATAAAGTGAGATGGATCACTTGGCTGATTTCTTTAACATGAAGTCTTCTGTCACTATTGATCCATCTTGCTAGGTATAAGTTTGAATGCAATGGAAGTATTTTTTTGAAATGCACTGTAAATGGGATTCTAATACTCTTACTACTTTTGCTACCAGGCTGCAGTCCTGCTCATTAAAGCAGGTAATTTATTGATTAGTAACTGATCAATTGACAAACAATTACCACAGGAGATATTAAAATCTAATCCAAATGACTAAACAGAAAACTCTCAAGTGGTCTAAGCTTTTGTATATGAGCCAATCCAATTCACTTGCCTCACTCCAAATGAAAGGTTCTCCTACAATTCTCATAGAAAGCCAGTAGCACAATCATCAGGATGAAATGCTTTTGTACAACTAACTTTTTTACATTAATAGCAAGAGGATGAAAATTAAAATCTTCTGCATAAATAATCTGTGTACCTATTTGAGAATCAGTTTATTTCTTCCTCTGCCTGTCCTATAAAGTTAACTTGCTCCCCTTCATTAGCTGATTTTGGAGCCACTATGTCCTAACAAACTGGGTTGGCAGCACACTTATCTCAAGCCCTCTCAACATTTATTTCTCAAGTGAATGGTGGGAGCAGGAAAGAAAGTTGTCATTACTGACACATCCAACTATCTCATCTGCATTAAACCTTTCTCATAATAAAAACTCAGCTGTGATATCAAACAAGGAGGTTTTGGAGGAAAGTTGGGAAGGAGACAGTGTTGTAATGGGAATGTGGATCAGTAATCCTGAAGCCATGGTTAATGCTCGGGGACATGGGTTCAGTTCTCAACACAGCAGCTAATGAAATTCACATTCAATTAGCAAATCTGGAATTGAAAGCCAGCCTTAGTAATGGTCTTGAAACTACAATTGATCGTTGTAAATAAAAAAAAGTGATCCACTAATGTCCTTTAGGGAAGGAGATCTGCCATCCTTACGCAGTCTGACCTCTATGTGACTCCAGACCCACAGCAGTGTGGCTGATTCTTAACTGTCCCCTTCAATAGCCTAATAAACCACTCAGTTCAAGAGCAATTAGGGATGGGCAATAAGTGCTGGACCATCCAGCAATGCCAGCATCCCATGAAAAAAATTAAGAAAGAAAATACACCCCCCAACTCCCTCTATGTTCATGACCATTGGAACATTCTGGCTACTTCCTTCCATTAACAGGATTCTGATCAAAGGAAGCAGCAGCCACGTCCAAATGTCCTGAATCTGGACCCACCAGTTGATGGGTCTGTATAAGGGTCGCTCCATATCACAACAACATGAAATCTCAGCGATCCTAGGGCTTGACAGCGGTAGCCACTTTCAGTGGTATGGAGGAGGCAAGAAAATCTGCAATAAGATAGGTCAAAACAAATTTGTTCAGAAATAATTGGTCATTTTTATCCATTTAATCAAATGGATTGGCATGATGAGGAAAACTGGGGAAATTGTAATAATTAATCTGTTTACACATATCCCTAACTTATACGAACTTTAAAATGTCACTAAACTGGATTTAAAAGGCAATATCTTGGAAACAGAATTTTTTTCTGAAATTGAATTCAGGATTCACCTTCTGCTTTAGGTTAAATAATCTTGTATCGACAAGCTGTACACAACAGCTAATAAATAATCACATGCCAGAAAATAATACCTTGTGTAATAAATTACAGCCGCAAATATTCCAGAAGCCAGTCATCAATTTTATTTTCAGTTCGCGCAAAGTCTTGCTTTTCTGGATTAATCACAAGGAAATATCCTTTACAACACCTTTCAAGCAATGTAACTCCAGAAGCAAAGCTGCTTTAGTTAAAAACGGGTAATAAAAAGTGAGGACCCGATTCACCTCTTGCCTCAAGCATTTCTTTGTTGACTAAGCAGTAGAGTTATAAACATCTGCAGCATCACACTGGCATTTACACTTTCCAGTATCAGTCATGTACAACCCCTGATTAAAGCAACCCAGTGAAACAGGATGTGTATTTGCATCAGGCTCATTTCCAACACAATAAAGCATCAATCTTCACCTGCCTGTTTCATTCTAAATTGCTCTTGTACACCTCCTAGTTGCCAACTACAGAGTCGCATCAGTAAACACTCTGCAGCAGGCTCCTTGCTTTCTTAGTTACTGACTAATGCAAAACATGAGGTTAGCTAAAAATAAAATAAAGAAAAAATAATCTTAAGGAACCCTCAAAAATCTCACAACACAGTGCAGCTACAATCTTATGAATCATGGATTTAATCAAAGCGTTATCCCACACACAAACTGCTTGACATAATTCACACTACTCTGCACTCACACTCAAAGCGTAAATGTGAAGTGGATTTGAAAGGCTTCTCAAATAAACCAACTTTACAAATTTGTATGTTAAACAAATAAACTGCACACGTGCCCAATCCTACTAAACACAGGCTATGAAATGTGGTGACCTGAAACACTTGCCCAACTAAGGTGCTTATGGTGAATTTCAGAACTAAAATAAGGTGATCTCATTCAAACATATAACATTCGGAAGGGGCTTGACAGAGTAGACACTTGAGAGGTTGCATCCCAGCCTGAGGAATTCAGAACACAGAGGCAGAGTCTCCGAATTAAGAGCTTAATCATTTAAGACTGAGCTGTGGAGAAATTTCTTCACACAGAGGCTTATGGGTATCCCATCATCGAGTTTAGTTATGGGAAGCAGGTGGGAAAAGTGGTCACAGAAGAATATTAGTCATTGTGGACAAAAAGCTGAAGGGGTTGTACAGTCTACTCTGCTCCTGTTTCTTTTGTTCCTTCATCCTTAAATCTCAATCTACCAATTATTGCCCGATTAGCACATCCAAACGCTAAAGTCAGAGCCAATTACTTTAGTGGGTTATCTCCAACATCAACAATGTTAAGGAGACATACTAACACTGCCTTCAAGCACTGTGCATTACTAGCAGCAAATTGAAACACATGACCCCAGCTTTAGACAAACCAAGTTAATCTGGAGATATGTCAGTGTCTTGGAACACATCTGCCCATAGAATAAGTGGCAAAAATAGGTCTGTAATATAATTGGGTATGAGATGACCATCCTCACATGAATTTCCTCATTTACCATACCAGCTCATGGATTTTCGGAATTAAATTATCAAGACGGGCCAAACTGTAGGGAAGTAGGCATTAACTGCAGGAAAAAAAGTTCATAAATATATATTTCTTTCCAGATGCTACACCTGAGGCCATCAGTAAGGACGAGATTCAATTACTCCAGAGGTGAAAGAGTTAACCCACTGTAAAACTTGCAGAAAAGTCACTTTTGCACAGCTGTAAGAGACATTCAGCATTAAAAGTGCAGAACTTAAATAAACATAGCTGTAGACAGAGTAAAACATGTTATTTGCTGTCAGACGGGAGGTGCAATTGGAAGAATGACAATTAATAGCTGTAGATAATGAGTCAAAATAATAGATTTTTGCTGAATTGAGACACAGAAACTGAGTCATTTAGCAAATTGGTATGGAAATAATTCATGCATTTTTAACCAAATAATTTTAACTATCTGAAATGGATGGGGAAACTTTACTGAAAAAATGTCCAGGTATTGTAATCTCAAACATGTTCCAACTGGAATAGCAGAATCTGTCTGGGCTAGATACGTTAATTTTTACAACTGTGCAAATTAATATTCATATTCTGATGCAGTTTGGTTCAATTTGTAGCACTCTTGCCTCAGAGCTAGAAGCTTGTGGGTTCAACTCCCTGAGTTAAGCATATAATCATGATACGAAATATTAAACCACATTCAAGTTCATGCAAAAATTCCATGGTTCTTTCTGAAGCTTCACAGGGATGGTTAGCTAACATTGTTCTCTCAATTCTCATCACCACATAGAAACTAGAGCAGAAGTAGGCCATTGTGCCCTTCAGCCTGCTCTGCCATTCAAATATAATCATGGCTGATCCTCTATCTCAGTACCATATTGTTGCTTTCTCTGCAATAACCCTAGATGCCTTTAAACCTAAAAGATTATCCCTTTCTTGAATATACTCAATGACTAGGTTCCTCAGCCTTGTCAGATTGCCACACAAAAAGATTAAATCAATCTCATTAATTTCATTGACCCATTGAACACAAAACTGGCCACCATATTTATCCCAAAACAAAGGGACAACATTTCATAAAGTAACTAAAATAAAACAAAGGACTGCAGATGCTGGAAACCTGAAACAAAAATAGAAGTTACTGAAGAAACTCAGCAGGTCTGGCATCTGTGGAAAGAAAGTACAGTTAACATTGAGTCCAGTGATCCTTCAGAACTTCTGAAGATCCTAGTCTGAGAAAAATAAAGTGAACACCCTTATAAATTGGCAAGTCATTCAGAGAACAGCAAAATGCTACACTTCTAGGCCATGCTCTTGTCAGTAAAATTAGGTAAGCAGAAAAGGTCTAATGTAGGAAATACAGTACCAGAGTGTGTTTAAATATCAGTTGAGAGTTGGGGGCTGGGGAGAGTAGGGGGCAGTAGACTAGCAGAGGTGCCTGAAGCTCCATTGCTTCTAATCTACATAAACAAATGATGCCAAATCAATTTTAAGCTTGTCAAATTTGTAGAAGACACTAAAATAGAAAGAGCAGTAGAGCGGCGAATACAGTTAATCATTTGTGGAAGCTTTTCCGTTATGCAAATAGTCAGACAAATAGCTAATGAGACTCAATAATGAATGTAAAGTATTACATATTGAGAGGAAAAGTGTGTGGCAGAAGTAGACAATGAATGGAATTAACTCAGTGAAACTCTGAAAGAGACCTGGGAGTGGAAATAAGTGTATTACTGCCAATATCTAAACAACCTGGCAAGGCAGTTAGTCAACAGATTGTTCTTAAGTAAGGTTGGAATAGAAGAATGCAGGTTGTACAGAGATTTAGAGTAATGCTTTGTAATCCATTAGTTAGTGCCCACCCAGTTTGCAGTTTTTACAATGGTTAACATGTTACAAAAGACTTACACACATTGGGGAAGGCAAGAAAAGAACAAAAATAGTCCAAGTCATAAGGTATGATCAGAAGTTATAAAATCTCAAGGAACAGAGTCCCAGCAGAAGGTTGGAGGTGGGGGCTTATAGATAGATATAAACGCATGGATAAAGTACAGGTGGAGTATAACTTCAAGATAGAGTGAGATGCCATTCAAATCGGTGAAAACTAAATTTCTTCCTTTTATTAAAGAGTAACAGTTTGCCACAAATGACTTGAACATTTTGATCTTTTTGTATTCAAAATACATGATACAGGTGCAGTAAACAAATCTGGCTGCTGAAAACCTGAATATGTTATAAGCTGCCATGTATCAATGTAATCATTGTTAAATGAGTTAAATAACATACCAGAATATTTCAGTTAGTGGAGCAGTGGCACCAGACTAGTTAGCTGAATTGCACTCTGATCCTTCCCCTCACTCTCAGTGACCCTTGACCCCACCTGACTTGGCTTGGTCCGATTGGCCCAGATGAATTGATGAGACCTATTCCCTGCATTGTGCTTGAAATTCAATAGCTGATCCAGTCACTCTTCTACACATACAGGAAGCTGTGGCTCTACGGTAGCTTCACTAACATGTACATACTTTGAGTGCAGCATAGCCCGTGACTCAGCCTTGCTTACTTTATTATTTAATTCCTTTTTACCATCATGCATTAATTTTCTCAAATTTTAAAATTAAAACTTATTCCCTTGATTTCATGATATCGTGTTAATTGAACTGAAGTTCCAATGTTTTTCACTGAAAACCAGCCTAAATGCAGCAACGACTCAATCCAGAGGCTGCCTAATTGACACACTGTACCTGGATATTCAGACACAAAACAGCATTCTGACAGCAATTTTGTCTTTGAAAACTATTTAAGGTCCCATTTATGAACTGCACTGTGATAACTCTCCAGTGTTCATACATTGTTTGTGCACACGATCACGTAAACCCACTTTAAGTCAGGAGTGTGTGCCAAAAGAAGAGATAGTTGAGAAAAACATCTCATATGATCATCAGCAGTTGACAAACCAGACACTGATTTCAGTGTTTCAACAGATTAGATAAATCAAATAATCTTTGGCTTTACCCCAAAATGAATTAATCCTAAAAATGAATGATATAAAGGTTGATTACTTAATTGGAGTTTTGTTCACTCTTTTAATGCAAATTTATATACAAATAAGAATTCCGTCAGAGGCAGAATCTCCCGGATGTACTATTATTTAAATTTTTACAACGCACTTTAGGCTATTTTTCCCACAGTCATTTTAACACTCAGCATCATTATGAGCAGGTCCCCAGTTCTTTGTCTGTACATGCAATGCAATAGAATGGGATAATTGAGATTGTCAAAGTATTCCAGTCCAATTTTAGTGTAAATATCGTTGAATATTGATTAAACCACAGAGTACAGTTAAACATGTTTGTAAACTTCAAAAGCATTGCATTAAAATACTTCTAACCACACTAGTGAGACAGAGCAGGAGTTACCTAGGAATAACTTAGTGGGCTAGGATAGCTTCTACTCTCTACTTGCATGTTCAGAAATCAATGTCTGAGTTTACTCAGTTCACCAGGCTGCTCCATCTGATTTAAAGTTTTTTTTTAAATTCAAATGATGTGATAATTATTTTCTTTATTTTTGAATTTTCTTTCAGCTGTATTGCTTATCACGTCAATTGACAGGACTAATTTAAATCTTAAAGAACAAAATTTGACTTTGAATTATGAAGGGCAGATTCAACAAATCAGCAGATTTGTGGTGGGACGGCAGCACAGTGGTTAGCACTGCAACCTCACAGTGCCAGACCGGGTTCGATTCCAGCCTCGGGTGACTGTCTGTGTGGAGTTTGCACATTCTCCCTGTGTCTGTGTGGGTTTCCTCCCACAGTCCAAAGATGTGCAGGCTAGGTGGATTGGCCATGCTAAATTGCCCATAAGAGTTCAGGGATATGTAGATTAGGTGGGTTATTGGGGAATGTGTCTGGGTGGGATGCTCTGAGCGTCGGTGCAGACTTGTTGGGCCGAAGGGCCTGTTTCCACACTGTAGGGATTCTATTAAAAGAAAACTTAAGTACAGTTGAACTTTATTTCAAGAATTAAGGCTCATTCAAGTAAACATTCAACCTCTGCATACAAATAAGGAAATACATTACTAGGACTAAATGCTGGAGGGAGGTCTTTGCAATTATGTATTTTAAGAACCTAGAGTTCTGCAACATTGAAACACATCTACCCAAGAAGATTGGGACAGTAATGCTTTAAAACATGCGTCACATGGTATTTCAGGCAGATGACTTAGAAGCCAAAGGAACCAGTATAGTCATTGCTAAATACATTATAAAAGCAAAATAATGCCCTGCGAAGTTTTTGAACTGTACAAAAAAAACAGTCCCCAAAATACAGAGATAGCAAGAACTGCAGATGCTGGAGCTGGAGGTTACACAGTGTGGAGCTGGAGGTTACACAGTGTGGAGCTGGAGGTTACACAGCAGGCCAGGCATCAGAGGAGCTGGAGATTACACAGTGTGGAGCTGGAGATTACACAGTGTGGAGCTGGAGATTACACAGTGTGGAGCTGGAGATTACACAGTGTGGAGCTGGAGATTACACAG